>NC_065449.1:129622526-129667526 GCF_917563875.1 Diabrotica virgifera virgifera
CATTAAACAAGAAGACATTGAAGTCAAAAGTGAACTTGAGTGGTCAAGAGTGGACTAAAAAAGCTGAGATCCATATTATTAGAAAATTCTTATCCCATAGGGCTTCTAAACAAACTTATTTTTGGTTCTCCTTGTCAATCAGCTGATAGACGAAATTGTCATAATAATGAAGTCCCGACAACTGACAGGCAACACATCAGTAGTACCACCTAAAATAACTTTTGGTTCCTTACCCTACATTCCTGATCTGACACCAAAGCTATTCAACATTTTCAAAAATGTGAATGGCTTAAAAATCGCAACAAGGAATGTGAAAACGGTGTCTAAGTTATACACAAAAACTAAGGATCCCTTCACTATACAGGAATCTTCGAATGTTGTATATTCTATACCTTGTTTCAATTGTAACAACGTGTACATTGGGGAAACATCTCGTAATTTCCATAGTAGAGCTATCTCACCGTAGCGACATAACAGAACATGCTATAACATTGAAACATGAGTTCAACTTCGAGGGTTCCTGTATTTTGGCAAGGGAAACAAACCACTGTAAACGTGTTTTTGTGGAAATGTGTTGCATAAAATCTAGCAACGCATGTATAAGTAAAAAATCAGACATAGAAAAACTTAGCAACATAATATATTGTTATCTCCTTGCGCAACACTAAAAACAAAAACATAAAAATACTTGTTTGTTTTACAAAACACACATGGATGTATAATGAGTTGCATACCCTTAAGTACATTTATTGAATTTAAACACACCTTGTATGGGCCTCTGATGTTTTGAAAAGAACCACAATAATAATAACATTTAATTACTTTTTAATTTGATACTTTGTAATTTTATTGTTTCTTCTTTCTGTTCTCTATGTGTCAGGGTTTTGACTTACATTACCAATAGGTCAACATGACAGAATAATTATTATATTTCTGCTAATTATTCATAAATTTTAAAATGTATTGTGTCCTTTGTCTTCTGTTTTCAATATTTGTGTGAATTTGAAATGTTGAGCATCATCAAGCTTCTTTTTAATAATCTCCACGACTAGTAGGTTTACTATAACAATGTAATATTTTATAATAAATACATTTTTATTTTATATTACAGAGTCTTGATAAAGGGGTCAAACAACCCCGAAAGCTAGACAAAAAGTCAAAAGAGTGTTTCTTTGATATCCTGGCCAAAGTTCTGACTGCAACCCTAATAAACCACTTGTTTGTTGGATATTATTGACAGTCACTAATATCCAGTATTTTATATATATATATATATATATATATATATATATATATATATATATATATATATATATATATATATATATATATAATGTTCTGATACTTATCAATATTACTATAAAATTGTGTAACCATAGAGGACGCATTTAGTTGATTACTAGTCTTTCTTAAACTCATGTCTAGAAAGGGTTTTCTGACAATCCAAGGGAGAGTGGTAAAGAGGTTGGTTTAGTATAACGTAGGGAAGACAATATTATTACTGGTCATGTATCTGTTAAGTCTTTCATAGTTAGTTAGATCTTTTCTTTTGAAGGTATGTTGTGTGAAAACGAGAAGCAAAGACATTATCTCTGACGGGATTTTCACTATTTGCTGACACATTTGCGGCATATGCTAGGCTCAGGTATTGTCTTCTTAATTCCAGAGGCATTTCTCCTGCTAAACATAGTAAGCTATCTGTGGGTGTAGTAAAAAAAGCTCTTAAGGCTAATATTACAGCAACATTTTGGATTGTTTGCAACTCTTTTAAAAATAGGTGATAAATATGTTGCTTAAAATTTAAATGATTGTCAAAATTTACTCCAAGGAATTTGATACAGTCAACATAATCTATTTTTTGATTAAATATTGAAAGTTCGGGACTACTAACATTGCCTTTACTGGCGAAATGAATGCATTTACTTTTATTGGCACTAAATTTCATTCCCGATTTCATTGACCATTTTTCTAATTTCAAAATAGCGTCTTGTAAAGTTTGTATAATTAGTTCTATGTTTCTTCCTTTACAATAAATTATGAGGTCATCTGCGTATAGTCTACTTTTTACTGGTGGAATATCATTTTCCATAATACTATTAATAGCAACAAGAAAAAGAGTAGCACTAATCGATGATCCTTGGGGGTACCATTTTCCTGTATTCTTTTGGTAGAAATAAAATCGTCTACTTTTACTTGGAAGCTTCGGTTTTTTTTAAAAATTAGTGATAAAATTTAGAATATTTCCTTGTATACCTAATTCCTGTAAAGTTTTAATTATACCATGGCGCCACACTGTATCAAATGCTCTGGTTATATCAAAAAATACCGCTATGAGCTCTGATTACTTGCTAGAGCTTCGTGTATTTCGGACTCGAGGTCAACTAAGTTGTCTAGGGTTGATCTGTCTTTACGAAATCCACTTTGTTAGATAGAACATATCTTTGCTCGAGTATTCAAATAAGGCGTTGATTAATTAATTTCTCGAGTACTTTGCTCATTGCACATCCTAACGATACCGGACGGTAGGAGTTTGGGTCTGAACGTGGTTTACCAGGTTTAATGATAGGTATTGTGTAAACATTATTCCAAGTGTTTGGAAACACTCCTTCAAGCCATATTTTGTTATATACATATATATATATATATATATATATATATATATATATATATATATATATATATATATATATATATATATATATATATATATATATATATATAATATTCGAAAAATTTATTCGAAAAAATATATTCGAAAAAATATATTCGAAAAATTTTTCCCAGCCCGAAATGGTGGATGTGTGAATTGTTCGTAAGGGGATTTTTCCACATTCTCTGTTTCATCTGTTTGATATATATATATATATATATATATATATATATATATATATATATATATATATATATATATATATAAAACACTTTTGAGTTTCGGTGGGTTGGAGTCAATAAAAAGGGGCTGTGTTAGAATACTATTTTTTATTACTCGAGCTTTTGAATGTGTTTACATTCATTTTCAAGAGCTAAAAAGTAACTGATAAAGTGGAAACAAAGATCATGTAAAAATATAACTCACCAGATAAATCTAGATTGGTTATTAAAACTTGCTAACATTATTTTAATAACCAATCTAGATTTATCTGGTGAGTTATATTTTTACATGATCTTTGTTTCCACTTTATCAGTTACTTTTTAGCTCTTGAAAATGAATGTAAACACATTCGAAAGCTCGAATAATAAAAAATAGTATTCTAACAGCCCCTTTTTATTGACTCCAACCCACCGAAACTCAAAAGTGTTTTTTATAAACAAGTCAACAAAGTACTTCTTTTTTCTTTATATATATATATATATATATATATATATATATATATATATATTGATGCACGTTAAGTTGTGACTTCCGGTATACAGAAGAGGCTGTCCGACTTCCACCTTTTCTACTAGGAATTATTTTTTAAAAATTGTGTATTTGGTAAAAGGGGGGCTTATAAAATGGGTCTACCTATTGAGGGGAAAGGATTTACCAAAATAAATTTTGTATATATATACGTATATACCGAAGCGTACAGCATACGTTATGGCTTCCATATATAGGGTAGTTCAAGGCGCGTTGTCACTTCCAGCGGTGTTGTCATATTTTGGAAGTCACAACGACTCGTCTGCTAGATTTACCTCCTATTTTGAGCGTAATGTGTGATCTTTTGAAACTTTTACTGTGAATACAGTTGTCTGTGTTTTAAAGTTGTCTATTTAAATTAAAATATTGATATTCTTTTGATTATACAGGATTACAAAAAAATACATTTCGGACTATTTGACGAAACCATATGACTAGGGGGGTTTTTGGGGGCGCTGGTTACGAATCCGGGGTTCGCTAACCTCTATCACGTCAGGTAAAGGTTATTTCAAGGACAAATCAAGATAAATCGACAGTCGCTCTGAAAAAGTATATTAGGAGGGTTTTGGGGTCGCTTATAACGAATCCAGGATCCGCTGACCTCTATCACGTCTAGCTGAAGGTCATTTCGAGGTAAAATCAAGATAAATCAACACAATCGCTGTGAAAAAGTATATTAGGGTGTTTTTGGGGTCCCTGATCACAAAACTGGGGCCCGTTGAGCTCAACCACGTCAGGTAAAGGCCATTTCAAGGTCAAATCAATTTTGTTAACTCCTCCTGATTTGAACTTGAAATGACCTTTACATGACGTAGTAGAGCTCAACGGACCGCAGTTTTCATGATCAGCGACCCCAAAACTCCCTATACTTTCAGAGCAATTGTGTCAATTTATGTTGATTTGACCTTAAAATGACGTTGAACTAGACGAGATAGAGGTCAGCGGACTCCGGATTCATCTTCAGCGACCCCAAGAACCCCCTAATATACTTTTTCAGAGCGACTGTCGATTTATCTTGATTTGACCTTGAAATGACCTTTACCTGACGCGATAGAGGTGAGCAGACCTCGAATTTGTGATCAGCCACTCCAAAAACCCCCTTGTCATATGGTTTCGTCAAATTGTCCGAAATTTAGTTTTTTTTGTAAACCTGTGTTATTTATGATAATATGATTGATATTTATTTTACAAAAATACTAATATATTATTATTGCTGTAAAATGGATTTGTTGGAATTAATTAAAAAAGTGTTAATAGTAAGTCATTTATTTATGAAAATTATATCAAAAATGTTAATAAATAAATTTGAACTTATAGAAAATTTTAATATTTTAGATTTTATTACAGGCACCGTCCTTTTAATTTTTGATGTACCAATAATAATATGTAATAAAAATTAAATGGCTAAACCTTCCAGGTGGGGATTACCCGCTAAAAAGCTATCTAGATCCATCTTTTTCGAGCAGATTTTTCCCAATCTGCTACTCGATACTATTGACTATGCTTCTCCATTTCTTTCTATCCTCTTTTGTTTTTCTGCTAGTCTCTAATTCCTGCCCTATATAAATCTTCCTTTAATTCCTGTAACCATTTATTCTAGTTCCTCCGCGTCTCCTTCTAACTCCGGGTCTCCATTGTAAAATTGAGTTTATAGTTGTTGCGCTACCTGCTCTCCATATATGCCCCAACAATCCAACTCTGTGCCCAAATCTGAAAATCTGGAATAATATCTACCCGGGTCGAAACATTTTTTTTTAATATATGAAAATAGTTATTTATGAAACGGAGTGAGTGCTATACATCGCGTAAGTTCGCAAAAAGTAGGTACTTCACGCACAATTTCATACAATATTTTATCTACGATAAACAAATAAAAATACTGTAACTCTTCGTCACTGGAATTCATTTCTATTCTACAATTCTTAGAACTGTGACATATAAAAATTCTAATTTCTTTCAAACCACAAAACTGTCAAATTTTTTTTTTGTAATTTATTGCTCATTATGTCATCACCTCTCTTGTGCTCTGCACAAGAGATCTAAGGTTAGAGCTAAGAATAAGGTTGGCTAGGTGCTACGTTTTCTCGACTCTGTTTTACGGAATGGAAGCTTGGACCTTGAATGCGGCATCAATGAAAAAACTGGAATCATTCGAGATGTGGGTATATAGAAGAATTCTAAAAATATCATGGACAGAACACGTCACAAACAAAGAGGTTCTGAGAAAGGTGAATAAAGAAATGGAAGTCTTAAATACAATTAAAACCAGAAAATTGGAATATCTCGGACATATTGCACGTGGAGAGAGATACAACTTGCTCCAACTCATTATGCAGGGAAAGATTCAAGGAAAAAGAAGCATAGGGAGACGCAGAATATCGTGGTTGCGCAACCTGAGAGAATGGTACGGATGTACATCAAACGAACTTTTCAGAGCAGCCGTCTCCAAGGTCCGAATAGCTATGATGATTGCCGACCTCCTTCGCGGAGATGGCACTTGAAGAAAAAGAAGATGTCATCACGATGAAACGCGAAAGTTAAGAAAGAATATTTAATTATATGAAAGTGTGTCAAAAACAGTGAGAAAAAGTAAATCCCATTTAAAATACATTGTTACTTCATGCTTACTTTAAAGCACTGCTATCTATAATGACAGTTTTCACACACTAAAAATTTATATATTATAATATGACATAGAGTAGATAAGAGTCATTTATTAATTATTAATTGATTATAGTCAGAAGAAAATTAGATCATGCACCCCTTGTTTTTTATAATTGTTAACATACTAAATTACATATCCAATAATTATTGTTATCCATTAAATAGATCGATGCAGATCGGCCTTATATCGGATCCTCTTCTATTAGTCCGTTCGCTGACGGTAAAATATTGCAAAACCCATAAATTTTAAAAAACCACTTAAGATTGACATGAAATTTGGCATACACGTAGGTAACATATCAAAGAAGAAAATTGATATTGTGCCGATGTTTTCTTTTGCCAAGCAGACATTCCGTTAACATTTTTAGTCACAACATAATATCAATGTTAAAGTATTATTAGAGCAACGCGTTATGGTGTCACATTTCTTTTAATGACCGACACACAAAATATTTTAATGACGGATCCCACACTAGAACCAGATTTTTATTACCTACTGCTGATAAGGTAAAGAGTTATCAAATATCAATCGTTGTCATCTCTGTGTTAATTTGAGATAATAAAATATAAATATTGTAGTTTTGTATTCTAAAATATTTGGAAAAAATATCTATGTATTTTTTTTTTCATTTAGGTACACATCATTTTAAGGGATTGTCCGGAAGAGTACAGGCTCAATATATCGGCAAATGAATTTTGTTTTAAATACCGTCCGTATAGAGGAGGTGCTCGTTGGGGATAGGCGCAAAATCTTAGTCCAGTGCTAATTAAATGCATTAATTTTTTTCGAATTCTGAGAAAACTAATAAGTATTTTTGAAAAATTTAAACGCAGAATGGAAGCTTACATTATTACCGAGGGCAGAAAGTCCCTGAAAACTTATATAATGTTTATTTTAATAACTTATATACCTAATATATGTTTATTTTAATAAAGATAATGGGATGAAAAGACAAGAGAAAAGTTAGTGTGATTTTTAATTTCGAATATTTCATTCAAAAGAAACTTTTTTTTATTCTAAGGGACTTTCGGTCCCCCGTAATAATGTTATCTTTCATTCTGGATGTATGTTTTAAAAAATATTTATTAGTTTTCTCAGGATTCGAAAAAAATAAATGTATTTAAATAGCATTTGGACAGAGATTTTTAAGAGAGAGTTTACTGTATTTTATATTATTACTAGAATTTATTACTTTAAACTTTTTATCGCTCTTGATTCATTTTATCGTGTATTTAATTCCATTCAATTGTAATTGTACATTCAATTTTTTTGTAATTTTTACACGTTTTATTACTTTCGAAATAACAATAACTATAAAATCGATTTTTCAGCCTACTTGGGTCAAAAAATACACAATTTTCGGAAATTTCGTTAAATGAGAACATTTACCTACATTTCTTGTATTTAAGCTTTTAATAAGATTTTTAAAAATAATTTAGATTATTTAATAGATACATTCACCGGCACGAAAAACGGGCACCCCAAAAAATGGGTCATTTTTGATGGCTCGTATCTCCTAAACCTATTCTCCGATTTAAGTATTTCTTTAATATGTTATAGCCTTATTCTTTAACTATATCGCTGTAATGATATTGTTTCTAGACAGGTAAATTATCATTGTATACTGGGCGTACCAATCAAACTGTTTTTTTTTTTCAATTTTCACAACACTCTGTGGAATATTCTAGCCTTTATACAATATTGAAATTAAAACCCAACTATAGCCCCAGGTTTTCTTAATGTTCTGTTTGTTATTCATTCGCTTATGTTGGATAATAAAAAAGTTAGGGACTTTAACAACTAAACATGTTCTTTATCAATACATGGTGTTTCTAAATAAGTGCGACAAACTTTAAGGGGTAATTCTGCATGAAAAAATAATGATCGTTTACTTGATAAAGCTATGTCCGCAAATGCTTGCAAATATAAAATTATTTTGCCAAACGATCATTATTTTTTCATGCAGAAATTAACCCTTAAAATTTGTCGCACTTATATTTAGAAACACCTGTATCGATAAAGAACATGGCTAGTTGTTAAAGTCCTTAACTTTTTTATTATCCAACGTAAGCGAATGAATAAAAAAACAGAATGTTAATAAAACCTGGAGCTATAGTTAGGCTTTAATTTAAATATTTTATAAAGGCTAGAATATTCCACAGGGTGTTGTGAAAATTGAGAAAAAAACCCAGTTTGATTGGTACACCCGGTATACAATGAAAATTTACCTGTCTATCAACAATGTTATCATAGCTATATTGTTAAATAATAAGGCTATAACATATTAAAAACATTACTTAAATCGGACCAAAGGTTTGGGAGATACGAGACATCAAAAATTACCCATTTTTTTAGGGTGCCCGTTTTTCGTGCCGGTGAGTGTAGATTAAATTAGAAGTTCATTGTAAAAAAGGAAGTAAACAAAAACACGAGAAAAATGAATTTATATAAGTAAATAGGTAAGTAAATATTATAGATTGAAATAAGTACAGAAAATATATAATTATAGAGATATATAATCACTTATTGTACCTTCATTTAAGGCTAACTTTAAAAGTAAAGCAGATCTGCTATTATTCATATTTAAAAACAAAAGGCACACAAAACACTAAGTAAGATTAGGACCGCGAATCTACAACAGATAAATGTCTGGAAACCGTTACACAGGGTTGCCAAAAAACGGAAGTCACACCGAGCGGTGTGGTATACGGAAGACGCTACGCGTTGTGTACATAACCTGTATAGTAGCACGGGAGCGACACTAGCGCTGGTGATATACCGTCGAACTAAAATCTGATCTTATGAGTATGTTAGATACGATATGACTTCCAGCGAAATTTTTAATATAAGCCTTCTGATACCATCTAGTAGCCAAATTCGTAAAAATATAGGCAAAACGTTGTGACTTCCGAAATCGGAAGTCATAACGGTATATATGAAGTAACAACGTATTACGAGAATCTACTTTGGAAGTCACATGGATACATGTATCAATATATATATATATATATATATATATATATATATATATATATATATATATATATATATATATATATATATATATGGCTCACAAATGATAGGAAGCCCGCTACAACCTGCGGATGAATGGGAGCCCGCGGTTTACGGGGTAAGGGGATTGTAGCACTGTCTTATTCCTACGGTCTTACGAAGCCCACTCGTATAAACGCGTTCACAGTGTATATGGATTACGCATTATACGAAGCCCGACGATGTTGCCATGTTTTAATTTACGTTTAAATAATACGACTGTTCTACGAGATCCTTATATGTGTATATAAGTCGTCATATTGCCTGTTATAAGAAGTCCAATTCTATTCAGCAATCTATACGAAGCATTTTAGAAGAGTCAAGATAGAACGAAAAGATGCATTGTTTCGGAGCAATTCAAAAAAGATTATCTTTTTCTAAAACTTTTTTTGTTAGTTTATATACATGTTAAAGTAAAAAGTTCTACTCACAGATTTTGCCGCTAATTGTTTATTATTTGTTTAACAATAACAATAATTGTTTTGTACAGTGTGTAAAATTAACACGTTGACGGACACTGCGTCAAATGTATAAGCAAGTGTTGTGACACTATATGTATTTTGCAAAGTAGAATAGGGAAAAATTCAACGTATATAGACGTTGTGTCACATTACATCAATGGAAATTAGACGACTATAGACGTTCTGTTCGTCAACGTGAAAAGTTGTGCATGGTCTAAATTAAAAATAGAACCATCAGTTCATTTTTTTTAAGCCGTATACGAGATATTATGTCAAAAAATATGAATTTTACTCAAGAGTAAAGTAGCTTTATTATTCAAAATATTGAAAATTGTTATAATGAAAAGTTGTTTGGAATTAAGAACTATATTCTAATATGCCATTTCATCTTTCTAATTAAAAAAAAGTTGAATTGTTTTTAATTATGGATATACAACATTATTTTCAGTTATTTCAATTATGATAACTCTTTTATTATAGACCAGTAAGGATCTGTGAAAAAACATCTATTTTTGGATGTGAAAGGTGGCATTCGGATTTTTGCAGATAAAGTTAGGTGATAACTTCGTTAATAATAATTGACTTATGCTCCTTCACAAATATGCCCGGAACATTAATAAAAAGAATAAAATATTTAAAAATTTCGAAAAACGTCGATTTTTTTCTGCTTTCTTTGCTTATAACTTTAAAACGATTCGTTTTGGAACAAAGTCGTACAGAAATAAAATAAAGATAATTGAATTTTGTATGATATCCGACTGGTCAAAAATGTCTTAACTTATTACCTTTTCTGCAATATAGCAATAAATACAAAATAAGGGGGCAAAATATGCCTGTTGTTATTCAATGTTTTTAACCACTTTGGTGGTACTTAGGACCTTAGTAATTCACTTAGGAAATTCTTTGTAACATACTTAAACCGTGTACCAAATTTCATTAAAATCGACCTAATAGATTTTGCATAATAAATTTGCAATTTAAATGTTTTTAAAAAAGTTCAAATTTTTTAAAATCTTTCTGAACAAAAAGTAGACCATTTAGAAGTTGTCTAATTTTTTTACATATAAAGCGGTGCTTTACCTATCCAATACACCTTACAGAATTAAAATCGGATTATTTAAGGGGCCTCAGCAATGTTTTAAACTTATAAACAATTTTTTGGCTTATAAACAAATAGCTTTGTTTAATAATAAAAAATTAATTTTTAGCAATGCAAATAATTAAAACCGGTATAATTTGATTTAAACTTTCAAATGCTGTCAGCAGAATTGCTATTTTATTTTTTAATCAAAAGTTATTCGCGTTAAAAAATTGCACTTTTTCGATTTATTGAAAGTTCCACTTCGTTTATCTCGAAAACTATGCATCCTACGAAAAAACTTGTAAGAACATTTTTTGCTTAGACTTACCCAAGAAATATAAAAAAATGTTTTATTTTGCGAAAAATCGATGTTATGTAATTCCTCAAGTTCTTTGTTTATAACAATTTTATCGACATCCGGATCAACTGTTACCCAAAAAAATCGTGTTCCACGATCTTGGGTAAGTCCATCTAAATAAAGGAGCCCGCAGCACCCCCTCCTGACCACAGGACTAATCTGTTTATAAGCCAAAAAATTGTTTATAACTTTAAAACATTGCTGAGGCTGCTTAAACAATCCGATTTCAATTCTGTAAAGTGCGTTAGATAGGTGGAGTGCTTCTTTATATGTAAAAAAATTGACAAATCTTTGTATGTACTAGTTTTTGTTGTGCAAGATTTTAAAAAATTTTAATTTTTTAAAAAAGTTTAGATTGCAAAATTATTATTCAAAATCTAGTAAGTCAATTTTAATGAAATTTGGTGTACGGTTTTAGCACATTACAAAAATTTTCTAAGCGAATTAGGAAGGTTCCAAGTAAAGTGTCTTTTCCTCCCTTGAATGATTACTGCACTCCGCTACGCGTCGGGCAGTAAACTTCATTCTCGGATGGAAAAGTAGCACTTTCCTCCCTTGTTATACAAATAGCTATATGTATCATAATTTAAATAAACAACTAAAAATAATGTTGATTAGAAAAATTTTCAATTTTTTTTTCCATTAGAAGGATGAAATTGCATATCAGAATATAGTTCTTAATTCCAAACAATCATGTTAAATTATATAATTTAAAATAATTTTAAAAATATCGTTGAATTTTGTTTCTATTTTGTTTTTGATTATGCTGAATCCGAATATGGCATTACAATTTGAAAATGCTTATAAGGAAGCTCTTCTACACTATGTCTGCGTAGCAAGAACCATATTTGAAACATTTTTATTACAAATTTTACGAAAAAAAGTTTATTCTTCATAAATTGCTCTGCATAGTCTAAAATCTAAAACCCAATCATCAGATATCAAGTTTTATCAATTTTATACGAGGTATGTCAAAATACGAATTTTGTTAAAAGTAAAGTACCTTTATATTCTAGAATATCAAAATATGAGTATTATAAAAAGTTGTTTGGAATTAAAAACTATGTTTTATTATAATTACATCATTCTAATTGAAAAAAAATTCAATGTTTTCTCAAATTACGGATACCCATCATCATTATTTTATTTCAAATATTTCAACTATTTTATTATTAATTTTAGGAAAAAAAGTTATTCTTCATAAAATACTCTATTCTGGTCTAAAGTCCAAAAAACAACCATCAGATATCAAACTTTTTCAATTTTATACGAGGTATGTAAAAAATATGACTTTTGCTTAACAGTTCAGTATGGTTTGTTCAACAGTAAATGGTTGAGTTCAATTAGTGCGGTCGTAAATATTATTAAATTTATCTGACCTGGCCCATTGTTAACACCCACCCCGAGAGATAAGCAACCGAGGTAGACAGAGTTGGTCTTTTGACAATTAACACTGACTAGACGGTAATCCCATAATAAAGCAAAGAAATTGTACCAGAAAACATATTTAAATTTTACCTGAAACCGGACCTTTTATACTATTATCGGTTATTCCAGGATGTTTATAGTGGTAACTAATTGAACTCGACCATTTACTGTTAAACATACCATACCTTTATAGTTCACAATATCTCATTTAGAAGAATGTAATTGAACAGTGAAACATATTTTGTAATTCCAAACAACTTTTTTTAATAACAATTTTCGATATTGTGAAATCTTTACGCTTGAGTGAAATTCATATTTTTTTATATACCTCGTATGTCAAAATGTAAAATCGTATGTAAAACCTCGTATGTAAAATTAATAAAATTTGATATTTAATGGTTGCATCTGAGATCATATACGATGCAGAGTATTTTATAAAGAATAACTTTTTTCGTAAAACTGGTAATAAAAAAGTTATTAATAGGTTCGAAGTTACGCAGACATAATGTTTAAGAGCTAAAAATATTTTTTTGTTGAAAATGTATTATTGTTCAAGCTTATTATTAAATTTATTTTAGGTAAGTTTTAGAGAAAACATTTTTGATCACTTTTTATTTTACACAACAATTTTTTAGTTGGTAATTTTCGGTTTTTGTATTACATTTTTGTTATCTTTCTTAATTTTTGTCAAAAAGGAATAGTTTATTTCATTTCTAAAATAAAATTATTGAGTAAATTTTAAAAAATACATCAAATGCTTTAAAAAATCACCTATAAAATTGTAAAAAATCTTTTCAAACTTGAGTAATACCGTTTTAAAGTGCTGGTAATTCTGTAAACTACGTTTTTACTTAAAACTTACGTAAAAGTTTTCAAAAATTCCATTTTTTGCGTCATATCATTTGAATTAAATTTTTGGCATTTTTTTGAATGAAACATTGTTTAGTAAGATGTTTGAAAGGTAAGTTGTGCAAATTTGAGAGCTTTATAAGAAAAATTTTATTAGTTACACATTTTTAAATAATGTTTAAACAAAATTCAGCCCACACCGTACTTATGCCCATACATTTTATTTATTTTTGTATTGGGTTATTTAAAGAAACATCTAATTTCGCAGTTCATTTGTCTAATAAAAAATTAAGTGCCCACTTCTAGAGTAGAACTTTTTAATATGTTGTTTATTAAACATTTCTTATGGCCATCGGTACATAATTCGCAAATATTTTAAGGCTATCCCTACTTTTTCTGTCTTTACACGGCAAATTACGTGTAGTAAAATTGTCACTGGTATGGATATGTAAACTTTACTTGACAATTTCATCATTAACTGTAAAGGTGGCTTTTGAATGTTCTTGGATAACTTTTACTAGTATAATTAATTGCCTTAATTGTTAATTCAGTTAATTAATATGATTATTTCATATTTCCGACCAATAGAAAGCTACAAAAATACAAATTAAATTGATCATTTTTGATAATATCCCATCGTCAAGTATATTACGTCAGATGCCCTTCGTTGCTGTGAAAAAATACATTCAGTGACATTAATGACAATTACTGTTTTAAAACTTATAAAAGTGATGACTTTCAATCGTCAAATATTTATAACAACTGTGTGTTTAATTGTACTAATTTGTGATTTGTGCTTACATAAATAAATTACAATAAAATTTTGGTTTTAAACAGTTTTATTCATGAAATAATCGCAGCAAATTGCAGCTCGATCTCTGAAATTATTATCGAATTGTTTCCCTCGTGCCACTTGACGTAATTTCACTCCCCTTCGGGTCGTGAAATTAATACTGTCAAAGTGTCACTCGGGAAAAATTCGATAATTTCAGAGCTCTTGTGCAATTACTACTTTTAATTTTTTCACTACCTATGTATTCAGTAATAATTTATCTACTGTACAACAAAAGCTAATAATCAATCGAGGAAAGAGGAAAAGTGATAAATAATTTTTTAATAATATATTGTTACTATGAAACGCTTACAATTTTGAACATCTGTAACAACACAATACTTGGATCACTGAATATATCCTGGTGTATTCTCTGCTTTGGATCTTCCATAAATAATAAATAATAAATAACTTTTTATTAAGTTCACGTCTTAAATCAATTATTTATCAAACACATTATCAATATTATTTAATCAACAACTGAAAATATCCCCGATGCCAGGTCAAATATTTAAAATTGTCACTGTCTGACTGACAATATGCTGGCAATATTCTATTTACTACTGACAAAGATTTGGAAAATATTACCACGGACATTGTGTTCATTTTTTTTCAAATCCTGAAAAAAAAACAATAAATATTTTTGAAAAATTTAAACGCAAAATGAAAGACTAAATTATTACCGAGGGCCGAAAGTCTTTTACAATAAATAAAAAGTTTATTTTGAATGAGATATTTTGAAATTAAAAGTCACACTAAATTTTCTTTTAGTTTTTTAGCCCTGTAACTTATTAAAATAAACATTATAAAAGTTCTCAGGGACTTTCGGCCCTCGTTAATAACGTAATCTCTTATTCTGAGTTTAAAATTTTCAAAAATACTTATTAGTTTTCTCAGAATTCAAAAAAAAATTAATTCCATTTGAGTAGCATTTCAGCAGAAACTACGTACCCATCCCCTTAATGAAATTAAAAAACATCTATATTGTTTGATTTTTTTCGAAGGGAAAATCTATATGCATTTGTATTAAATATTTTGTATTTGTATTAAATGAGGCGCTCAGAGCAACAGTGGCACAGTCCACAAATTGAGCATTTTTAGATTAATACATCAATAAAAGCAGAAAAATTGGATATATGGTTCAACAGTGGTCTACACAATCTAGCTCTATATTTGGCAAGATGGCACTACATAATGTATTGTTGCCTTGACAAATACTAAACATACGAATGAAACAGTGGCCTAACCCTCAATTGTGTGGCTCCGACCCAACAAACAAGTGTTCATCTTATCAGAATCAGAATAATACGCATAATTCATAAGAATGACTATTTTTAATTTTATAAAGTAATATTTAATAATAATAACTTTAACCCCGTCCTTGACTGAGTGGTAAGAGCGCCTACCTTTGGATCGAAAAATCCGAATGGTTGTGAGTTCGAATCTCACCAGGGTCAGAAATGTTTCATTTATTATAAATTAATAAATGAAAATAGTTTCTGTCCTTGTGGGATCGGTACTCACCGGAGGGACCGCAGACGTTCGGATACAGTTAGCGTCTCTTTGCAAAGACAATGACGTCAACTTTGCAAAGTAACAAGACACTTACTCAACACACACACACACTACACATTACACTAGGTACCTAACTGTTAAAAATTACCGTACCTACCATGCCAATGGCAATTAGTTGTCGAGGCATTAACCTTTTTTAAATAAAAAAAAACAATAATTTAATTTGTCATATTAATTTTCTATTTGGTAGCAAACTTTGTGGCTTATTACAAACTAAAATAGTAAATTAGTAATATAAAGTATTAATTTGTATTAATTTTATCAATTAAAATAAATAATTCTTTTGCGATTCAATTTTTAAATCTTTTTTCTGTCGGTATCTTACTGTGTACAGGTAATGCTAAGAATTACCAAAATCTGTTCTCGGGAGTCTAAGTACACAAGATTAATGACGATGAAAGACCCAAAAATACGAAAAATGTGCATTGCCAGGTAATAATAAAAATGTTTACAACCTAATAGTACGTTGAGGAATACGCAAAAACGTTGCCAAACTTCAGGGCTTCTTATAATCGGTAGCTCAATGTGGGCTTCCTAACGCTGCTGAACTTCTACAGAGTATATACTTTTTTTCGCAGCGCAAACTGGTGGTAGATACCATGAACTACTAGTGTATGTTTTGATAATAATTCCAGGCATAAGAAGCCCGGTCTTCGTATTGTTACTCATGATTTCAGAGCTACCTATGGTACATTTCTAAAATTTGTCCGAATATATATGAAGCCCAAGCGTATTTACATGTTCTGAACTTGGTTAAAATATCGAGAGATGGTGTAAAGTACGTTTTTTGGGGAAATAACATTAAAGAATTACGAAGCCCGAATACGGGCTTCGTAAGGAGGTGTCGGGCTTCGTATGACCGGTGCGATATAGCGTTTTTGGCTTCCTAAAGTCGGAATCCATATATATATATATATATATATATATATATATATATATATATATATATATATATATATATATATATATATATAGTGACTGTTAATAATCCAAAATGAATAATTTTGGGGAATGCAGTCAATGTGTTTTGGGCTGATTAGAAGTGAAACACTTTGAACTTTTGTCGAGCTTTCGGACAATTTATTTCCTTTATCAAGACAATCTACAAATACAAATGTTTAAATTTTGATGAAAACTAGAAAAATAAAAAACTTACTGCTCGTGGTTTACAAAATAACTAACATACTTATAAAAAACATAAAAATTCTTTCAAAAAAATATAAATTGTAAACGTAAATTAATTTTGAAATATGTCAAAAGGACATTAATCAAATGTAGTTAGACTACTTTAATAACTCGATAGATTGGGAAAGAAGTTAGTTAACAGTGTATAAAATAATGATATAAAGATGTAAGCAAATTTGAAGTTATAATTATTAGTAAAAAAAACTGATAGTAATGTAAAACAAGTTGATTTAGAATGTTATAAATATTTTTCTTTTGATACTATTTAGTGAAATTTTGAAAATTAATAAGACCAAATTGTTTATAAAATGCATAATTTAGTAATATCAGATCTCAAAATAAAGTCAAAGTTAGTAAAAATTACAGTCGAAGTTAGTTAGTCAAAGCCAAAATGTTATTATAAATAATGCTTAGATTATTGATATCAGATCTCTTAATTGTATTAATAAGAGATCTGATATCAATAATCTAAGCATTATTTATAATAACATTTTGGCTTTGACTAACTAACTTTGACTATAATTTTTACTAACTTTGACTTTAATTTTGAGATCTGATATTACTAAATTATGCATTATATAAACAATTTGGTCTTATTAATTTTTAAAATTTCACTAAATAGTATCAAATGAAAAATATTTATAACATTCTAAATCAACTTGTTTTACATTACTATCAGTTTTTTTACTAATAATTATAACTTCAAATTTGCTTACATCTTTATATCATTATTTTATACACTGTTAACTAACTTCTTTCCCAATCTATCGAGTTATTAAAGTAGTCTAACTACATTTGATTAATGTCCTTTTGACATATTTCAAAATTAATTTACGTTTACAATTTATATTTTTTTGAAAGAATTTTTATGTTTTTTATAAGTATGTTAGTTATTTTGTAAACCACGAGCAGTAAGTTTTTTATTTTCCTAGTTTTCATTTAAATTTAAACATTTGCATTTTTAGATTGTCTTGATAAAGGAAAAAAATTGTCCGAAAGCTCGACAAAAGTTCAAAGTGTTTCACTTCTAATCAGCCCAAAACACATTGACTGCATTCCCCAAAATTATTCATTTTATATATATATATATATATATATATATATATATATATATATATATATATACGTCTTCATATCAAGGCGAGATCCGACTAAATCGAGGACAACCCGAGATCCACCAATAGGAAATTAATTATTGGAGTATATTGTTCATAAGTATCTTTATAATTAACATATTAATCATGGCACACTTAGAGGGGAAAAGATTTTTGTACTTAAATTTTTCTGATAAATTTACAGCGAAACGAGATCCGTAGCTGAAAAGTAAAGGGGAGGACTTATATACGAAATTTTAGATATTTACCGATCAACGTGAGATCACACACTGATGCCAGCTCTAAAGAGTATTAGTCGAGCGATTGGAGCTCGTGTTGTACTGTATATTTCCCACGATATAAAGATATATAGTGGGAGGAGTCAATGCCGGTAGCAACAGCGTTGTCTCGAATTCTTTATGTAACTTTTAAGTATCGCTTCTTTTGTGTCTTTAACGTCTACGATTGACCTTTCAGAAAGTCCCTTGGTTTTGTTACATACAAAATACATAAGGGTGTGAAAAAAGAAAAAGAATACTTCACAAATAATAACCATTTAATAATGATAATTATTTGCAATACAATATTTTAAAACTATACATTAATATTCTTAAAAAACACTTACTACGAAACCAAAATGTAATTATTATATTCTTAAATAATACAAATTTTTACAAAATAATTATTTAAATGATTGCTTGTTTTAAAAATACATTACAAGAAAGTAAAACTTTTTATAATTGATTGTGATTTGTAATTATGATTTTAAGTAAAATGATTTAAAAGATAAAAAGAAACACACATAATTTTCAGGGTCAACTCCTAATTGCATGAAAATTTGGATTTAGATTCTACCCATCCCCCACTTCAAAGATGAATTTGTGCCGTTGATTGCTTTTACTTGGAGAGTGAAAAAATATACGTTTAAAATAAGTCCGGAAACAGATCTGACTAAGTTTAAGCAACTTTTGTTCTATAGAGTTTTTTTAACTTAGGTACTAGGTTAATTCAGTAGTAGGTACTAGAGTCACTTGCAACTAAAAATATTTACTTTTCAACAAAAAAAAAAACACGTTTTTCGGCGGTTTTTTGCAAATACTCAAAAAGTAAGTATTTTATCGAAAAAATATTCTTGGAAAAAATGTAGCATATAAAAAAAACGAAAAAATGGTATATTCTTAGTCTATAGAACCAGTAAAAGTAAATTTGTAGCTCATAAAAAGACGATCATATCCTTCAAATTCCAAATCAAATATTTTAACGTGATACATAGTACCAAAAAATGAAGCTCTTTTCGGGGAAAACCCATTAAAATTTTTTTAAAGTGTTTACAAAAAGCTTTATTATATTTTATAAAAGTTATATACGGGTAGGAAAGACAACGGAACGAATTTTCGAACGTTTAAACAGACGACATCCCAGATTTACCAATTTCTGGACAATTGATCCAAAGGCTGGATTCTAACAACGAAACAATTGTGGATTTTCAAGTTTTCAATGAGAGTCAGATTGAAAAAACATTAGTGACCTCGAGTATGATGGTTTGGAGAATTTGGCTGGTTATATCTGCCATAAATTGAAGGACTCAGTATTCAATCCGAAGATGTTTCAACGTACACGTGGGTTGATCATTTGAGTAAGTGTGGTTTATGTAAACCATCAGACACTCTCTTGTCATATATTAAGTAACTGGAGACAATGTTTCCTTCCACATGAATGGTGATTCCATTTTGGTAACTAAAAATTATTTAGAAAACCTTATGTCCAAAAGTGTAACTGTAGACTGTTCTAACAAAGCGAACAAGTTATTTTTTAGGTCTCGGATTTACTTCCGAATTAAAGAATTAAACAAGTCTCTTAACAACCTGACATTGCGTAAAAGAAAAATTATGAAAACTGCTACAGAGTTGCTGTATGTACGTCTATTTCACATGCACAAAATTTAAATAAAGTGCATGGCATGAAAACTGTAAAACTTATTTTTGTCTTTTCCAAGCCTCTTACTTAAATCTGATGAAATACATTATTTAAAAAGAAAAAAATTTTGTTTTTTATCAATCCATTAAATTTATGGTTTTATTTTGGGGCTTTTCTTCCCCTTGGTAAAAATTATATTTACTAATGTGTAGGCCACTAATCAATTTTTGCCAACTAACGAAATATAATTATTTTATTAGATATCGATTATGAGAATATTTTTATTTTCCGGATACCAATATAATCAAGAAACTGGGAACTTTACAAATAACTGAAAATCAATTTAAATAAAAGTAAATAGTTTAATAATTTTCCTCTAATAATAATAATAATAATAGTGATAAAAATCACTTAGTTTCTTTTAGTCATAATTCATTCATTTTTACTATTCTCAAATTTCATTCGCGTTCGTATTACGAACGCATAGACGGGACTATGCTTTACTCTGTTGCTGACGTCATGCACCAATCGGACGAGCTTACGTAACTAGAATATCAGGGTGTGCATATTTCCGGGTCCCGGTGAATTCGTATCTATTTTAATCCCCCATCCTAATTACAGGCCAACTGGCAACTCTCGTGAGCAGGTAATTTTTAGATAACCCATTAACTACCGGTGAATTGGTAACTTTCATTTTTTAAGTATTGTTGATAATCTAATATCGGTATTCCAGGTATTTAGCGCTGCACTCCTAGAAAATGGAAAAAATGGCACAGGAAGTGAAACCGATGATGAAACGAAACGCAAAAGAGAAAACTTGGATGATTGTTTTAATAGAAGTAAAATTAAAAAACGGTCACCAAGCAAAGCAGGCAACGAAAACAAGGAAGACATGGATAATGTTATGATTACAATAATGAAAGAGCTAATGAATAAAAACGATGAAATGCTTCAGGAAATAAAACAAATAAGGAAAGAATAACAACAAACCAATAAAGAGTTAATGGGTGTAAAAGCAGAGAAACAAAAACTAAAAAAAAAGAAGTAAAACAGCTACACGAATGAATGGAGCAACTGGAGAAATTTAGCAAAAAGAAAAGCTTGATCGTAACTGGGTTGAAAGTAGAAACAAATGATTATAAGAAACTAAAAGAAGAAATGGAAAATTTCAGAGCCCAAGAGTTGCAAATCCAAATAAAACTAAGAAGTGCAAAAAAAATAGGAGAAGCAGTATGCGCAATAGAAACAGAAGCCCTCACGGATAAAATGGAAATCCTAAACAAGAAACGTAAAATAAAACAGCATAAAGATCGTATCTATATAAACAACGATTGGACATCGAAAGAATAAGAAATACAAAAGGAAATAACTAAAATAGGAAAGGACGAAAGAAGCAAAGGTAAGCAAACGAAAATCGGCTACAAGAAATTAATAGTGAATGGCAAAATCTAGATATGGGACGAAGAGAGAGAACAGCTGATAGAAAATTCAAAAAACTAATAAACGAAGAAGAGTGGCTGAAATATGATATAGACATGGCAAAAAAAGGCTCGAAAATGCAAACAGTTAACGAAAACAAAATAACGCACACAAAATAAAGAAAAGAAGAAAAGAGAAGAAGAATAGAACAAAACCCATTAGAATGGGATCTTGGAATATTAGAACCATGCTGGCAGTAGGTAAGATGCAAGAAATAGCTCTTGAAATGAAAAAATACCAACTAAAAATCCTAGCCCTACAGGAAATACGATGGAAGAAAGAAGAAAAAATTGAGAAGAAAAACTTTAGCATGTATTATTCGGGAGAAAACAAACAGGGAACTAATGAGACGGCATTTATGGTGAACAAAAAATGAGGGAAAAACTGATACAATTCAAAGCAGTTAATAAAAGGATATCTTACAAAAGAAAATAACCAAGCCAACATCTCGATAGTCAACTGCTATGCACCCACCGAAGAAGCAAACCAAGAAGATAAAGCAGAATTCTACGACATCCTGAAAGAAACCTGTGAAAATATTCCGAGGAATGACATATTAATAATATTGGGTGATTTTAATGCAAAGTTCGGAAAGGAGGATTATAACCGTAATGTAGCCATAGGCGTAACCAGGATGATCCTTAGGGGGGGTTACAACTACCTGAAAGGGGGGCTACAACTACTGGAAGTTCTCTGAGGGCTATGGTGTTAAGCGTATAGAGCTCAAAGTACATCCCAATGGGGGGGTTACAACCCCCAAAACCCCCCTGTTTACGCCTATGAATGTAGCTGCCAAAGAAACCATTCATGAAACTACGAATGATAATGGAGGAGAAATCTGCAACCTAGCAGCAGCAACAAATACATATATAGTTAGTACTGGGCATAAACATAAAAAAGAACACAAAATAACATGGATGATACCAGGAAAAATGTATGGAAACCAAATAAATCATACTCTAATTTCGAAAAAGTGGACACAAATAGTACAAGACGTAAGGCCATATAGAGGGGCAAATGGAGGCACTGACCACATATTGTTGATAGCAAAACTTAAGATGAAAATAATTAAAGCAAATAATCATAAGGAAGGAAAAAGGAGGAAATGGAATATAGCCAATCTGAAACCGCAAGAAACAAAGCAACAATATACAGAACAACTGGAACAGAAATTGGGTCAGTACGAGCACATAGAAATAGAAGGAGAATGGAAAAATATAAAGAACAACATAATAGAGACAGCAGAACAAATAATAGGATTCCAAAAAAACAAAGAATCGAAAGAATGGTTTGATGAGGAATGTCGCCAAAAAAGTCAACTGAAGCCCCTGACAAGAAACAAATGGCTACAAAGTGCCGAACAGGAACAACTGGACCAATATAGAAAAGAAAAACAAGAAGCACTGAAACTCTATAGAAGAAAGAAGAACACATGGATCTCTGAACAAATGCAAGAATTAGAAACTAATAATAAAGACAACAAAAAATTGTTCGAATAGATAAAACAACAATACAGTACCAAGAAATCTGTCACAAAAATAAACAAAAAAGATTGGGAAAACATTTCACGGACCTATACAAAAACGACAATAAGGCATATTCAGAGGATGAGGATATAAGAGATAACAGAGATGAAGAGGAAGGCGCACCTACTTATCAGGAATTCATGGAGGTATTAAAACAACTAAAAGTAAACAAAACGCCAGGGCCAGATGAAATCAACAACAAACTGATCATCAACGGAGGAGAGGAGCTCACGAAGCGAATGCACAAGTTAATGGTTACAATTTGGAAGGACGAAAGCATGCCCATAGAATGGAAAAACGGACACATCGCACCAATCTTTAAGAAAGGAGATCCAACTAAGTGCTGCAACTACAGACCAATTATGCTACTAAATACAACGTATAAGATATTGACCACAATTATAAGAAACCGACTAAATCAATACACAGAAAAAATTATAGGACCATACCAACAGGGTTTTAGAAAAGGAAGATCAACAATAAATGCAATACACGTACTGACACAAACAATTGAAAAAAGCTATGAACATGACATAGAATTACACATACTATTCATCGACTTCCAACAGGCCTTCGACAGCATATACAGACAACAATTATTAAAAGAAATGAAAAAAATGGAGATACCGGCAAAATTAATAAGACTAACTAGAATGACAATAAAAGACTCAACAGCAAAAGTTAAAACAAATGAGGGCGATACAAATGACATCAAAATAGAACTTGAAGTAAGACAAGGAGACTGGTAGCACGAGATAAAGAATGACTAGAAGAGGCACCTTTAACCCTGGTAAGAGAAGCAAAGACGAGAGGATTAATAATCAATCAGAATAAAACAAAATATCTTATAAGCACACGAGACTATGTAAACAGAATAGCAGAAATAAAGATAGGTGAAAATACATTCCAGAGAGTAGATTGCTTCAAATACCTGGGGGTGATGGTGGACGGCAAAAACGGAAGGAGTATAGACATAAACGACAGAATTAAAGCAGGTAATAGAGTATATTGGAAATTTCACCAACTACTCAAGGACAAAAACCTGAGCAAAAAAACAAAATCAAAAATATACACAGCAGCAAGCAGATCAGTGATAGCCTATGGAGCAGAAGTAATGTGCCTTACGAAAAAAGACGAAGAAAATTAAAAATAATTGAGAGAAAATTAGAAGAATACAGGGCCCAGTAAAGACAGAAACAGGGGAATATAGAAAGCTGATGAACCATGAAATAATAAATATAAATAAAGGAGAAGATATAGTAAAATTCATTAAAGCACAAAGGCTCAGATGGTTTGGGCACACACAAAGAAGAGGGGTAGAAGAACTGATCAGGAAGATAATGAACTGGAAACCAGTAAAAAATAGACCAAGAGGAAGACCAAAAATTAGATGGGAAGATCAACTGCTAGACGATATATCAAAGATGGAAATTGCAAACTGGAGAGAAAAGATTCAGGACCGGAGAGAGTGGAAGAAGATAGTAGAGAAGGCAAAAAAAACATCACAACC
Source organism: Diabrotica virgifera virgifera (assembly GCF_917563875.1). Lineage (NCBI taxonomy): Eukaryota > Metazoa > Arthropoda > Insecta > Coleoptera > Chrysomelidae > Diabrotica > Diabrotica virgifera. The sequence goes on from NC_065449.1 coordinate 129,646,938, forward strand.
TATGAACTACGACCTAAAGGAAAAGCGGACTAATTTACCGCGTGAAATGGATTAAAAGAGCTCATATTTGAGCGAACTATACTCTAACAAGAGTGAACAGTCCATATAATAATTTCAGGTATGTACCTGTATAAATTACCCTCCTTGAAGTTGGTATAAAAGGTATTCATCATTTATGTGTCTTTTGGAAGGATTACTAGAGAAAATCCAAATAAATTTTGAAAAAATGGCTGAAATCGCTGAAATTCTTGTAACAGATTTCGTAATGAGTGAACATGGGTGTAAGTTATTGGTGGTAAATGATTTTAAATTTCACTTAAAGAAAGTGCTAAAAAGTCTAAAACATTTATGGTACTGTTCTGCATCTGGTTGCCAGGAAACCTGTTATACCGACGGTTAGTTTTTTTTAATATTTTGAGTAGTAACTATTTGGGTTATCAACAATTTGATGTCAAAAATGCACATTTTGCCATTTTTTGTCTACCAGTAAGAAGAAAAACATTCAAAACAAAATTTAAGATAACCGCATTATAGAGCATGTAAAACAATTTAAACAAGGTTTTATAAATTTCTCTATACTTAATTGTTGCTTATAAAACTATAAATTAAGTCAGTTTAACGTTAATACAGGGTGAGTCATGAGGAACTGTACATACTCCTACCTCGTGTAGAGGCTCCTATGGGGAATAACAAATGACCATTAAAAAGTGTATGCTCCCATTGTTTAATAATATACAGGGCGAGTTTCGCATTTTGACAGAAATTTGTATTCGTCATAATTTTTGAACGGTCAGATCGATGTGTCTCTTATTTTGGCCAATCGTTACACTATTACCACTTAATCAACTGATTTATTCAAACTAGAAAAAAATCAGATCCGACTTCAAAAAAATTAGTTCGTTTGGGTCTTAGAAAAAACTTCACCCTGTATACGCTTTTTGAAAACTATAATATGAGTTTTACAAAATAGACAAATAGGCAATTAAAATGACATATTTATTTTTTTCCCCACACGATTACTTAATTTTTTATAAAAAAATCAAATTTTGAGTATGAATTAAAACTTTAGTAAAGTGAACCATAGATTTTAAAAAAATAACTTTTATTACAAAAATTAATTTTTTTGAACAAATATTTAACTTATGTTACCACCCAATCAACTGATTTATACAAACTAGAAAAAAATCAGGCCCGGATTTAAAAAATTAGTTCTTTTGGGTCTTAGAAAAAATTTCACCCTGTATGCTCTTTCTGAAAACTCTAATATGAATTTTACAAATTAGACAAATAGGCAATTATAATGGCATATTTGTTTTTTTCTCCACACGACTACTTAATTTTTTATTAAAAAATCAAATTTGTCAAAATCGGAATTTTAACCTAAAACTGAAAAAGAAATGAAATCACGGTTTAACTCGCTACAACTCTGTTCCATTTTAATATTTTTTTTTTCTGAAATTTTACTGCACATATCTCTTACCAATGTGAATATCAAAATTGTTGTAGACTTTCCGTCTTCTTCTCATAAAAGTTATAAATTTTTAAAAATAAAAGGTGCAGATTCGTGAATTGCAAAGTTAAATCGCAAAAATTAAGTGAAAAAATTTAAGATTTACCTATTTGATCACGTCTTCGTTAAACTATAGAGTCCAAAGATAGGTGTTATGGATTTTAGATCTAGACGTGGTATAGAAAAAAAAAAAATGGTGAAGCTTTTAAATTTGAGAAAAACGTTGTTTAATTTTTTTTATTTTTATGGCAAAATTCCGATTTTGACAAATTTGATTTTTTAATAAAAAATTAAGTAATCGTGTGGGGAAAAATAAGTAAGCCATTTTAATTGAGTATTTGTCTTATTTGTAAAATTCATACTAGAGTTTTCAAAAAGCGTTTACAGGGTGAAATTTTTTTTTAATACAGAAACGAACAAATTTTTTAAATCCGGGCCTGATTTTTTTCTAGTTTGTATAAATTAGTTGATTGGGTGGTAACATAAGTTAAATATTTGTTCAAAAAAAATAATTTTTGTAATAAAAGTTATTTTTTTAAATTTATGGTTCACTTTACCAAACTTTTAATTCATACTCAAATTTGATTTTTTTATAAAAGATTAAGTAATCGTGTGGGGAAAAAAATAAATATGTCATTTTAATTGCCTATTTGTCTAATTTGTAAAATTCATATTATAGTTTTCAAAAAGCGTATACAGGGTGAAATTTTTTCTAAGACCCAATTGAACTAATTTTTTTGAAGCCGGACCTGATTTTTTCTAGTTTGAATAAATCAGTTGATTAGGTGGTAATAGTGTAACGATTGACCAAAATAAGAGACACATTGATCTGACCGTTCAAAAATTATGACGAATACAAATTTCTGTCAAAATGCGAAACTCGCCCTGTATATTATTAAACAATGGGAGCAGACACTTTTTAATGGTCATTTGTTATTCCCATATTAGCCTCTACACTACGTAGGAGTATGTACAGTTCCTCATGACTCACCCTGTATAACTTATGTAAAAAATACAACTTATATCTCGATATTACGTGAAATAGCTCAAAGAAATGAGTAAAAATACACGGTTTTTGTGACACTCAGTGTAACTACGTAACAATTGTTTTATTTTCTATATGGACGGAATAACAAAATTTATGTAAATCTGACCAATTTTTTCTCAATTTAATTATTTATTGACAATTTAAATGAAAAATAGCCGATTTTAAGAATTTTCGTCTCTAAGTTACAATATTTTACCAAAAAACTGAAAAAAAACCGATTAGTTTATTGAAATAGTCTTAAAATGAGTTGAAGTAAAATAGAATTGGAGCTTTGTTTATGAATAAACATTAACTATTCAAATTTATTTCTTACGTTTTAAGCTACCTGAGGTACCCCTAAACCCTAAAAATGTCATCAAAACGACGATTTTGAAGCTCTTCCGACTGGATTAAAGAAGCTATTATCGATTCAAACAAAAGTTGTGTATTTGTAATTATAAATTTCAACTATTTAATTAAAAATAAAGGGTTTCAGTTGAAAATTCAAAGTTGCTACATCCACCACTTTCGCAGGCAGAATAAGAACCCTGCTATTGCATAAGTATATAGATTTTGAAAAACCATTAAAAAAGCATTCCAAAGTTTTTTCGATATGCCGTCTAGTTCTCGAGATATTTGACAATCGCCTTTCTGGACAGAGCCCTTAAATAATGTAAACATTCTTATTCAAGCTAGACATAAGCCGAGTGAGAGAGCTGACCGTGAAATTCATTTGCGATGTTTCCAAATTTACCCGATCTCGGGTTGTCTGAAAAATATATATTTACCATATACACAACGGATCGCGCGCGCTGCCCTCTACAGCGGATTTAGTGGAACCACTGCAATATAAAATTCACCAAAAGTGGTGCAAAATGAGGTCCAGGCAAAAATCGATTTCCTTGTACCTTAACCATTGTTACATCGAGATGTCACTATATACACGTGAATACAAGGTGAGATCCAAAATCGGATCTCGCCTTGCAAAACGGATCTCATCTTGTATAGCTTATGATACAAACGGATCTCGCCTTGATATGAAGACATATATATATATATATATATATATATATATATATATATATATATATATATATATATATATATATATATATATATATTGTTGTGATCTTACTTTTGAAATCTAATGATGTTCTCAGATGTAATTTATCTTAATTAATTAATCAATAATTATCTCATTAATCAAACAGATCAAATACCAATATAGTGTCAATCTCAGGGCTAAATTATAATATCAATTACTTACTTTCGTGGCTTCAAAGTATTTCTCAGTGGGTTCCTAATCGGGACAGATAAAAGAGAGTAAAATAATACACACATACGGATTTCAATTAGAAATTATAAAAATCGTTTATTTCATCTAAATGGTAATAACTGCTTAATATTTCTTATATCTTATCTTTCTATCTTTATTTAATACAACCGTTACAAAAATGGGAATCTTATTTCTTTTTGTCTCCAAATTTATTTTATTTATAATGAACTATTATGATTTATCAGTAACAAATTGATTTAGGTTTGATGAAAATTCCTTTAATAGTGATTGTGTGCCTCAATTTTCAATGTGGTATTTAATACACAAACCATACATTCATGTCATAACAAAATACGACTGACCTTTACTGATGATTTGACAATGTCTTCACACAAAACACGTTTCCTCTTGGCTTGGGTTGCGATCCAACGACTCGTCCCAGTCTTCCAGTAATGCCTCTGCTCCTTTGAAAACTACGCCTCGTACAGCCCTCGTTCCTGCCTTCTCCTGATGCCGTGTTCTACCTTTTTCAAACACTTCAACAAAAACCGGGATACTCTAGACTCAAGAAGTTATATACTATCTCGACTCGGTCTATCACTCGCTCCACGATATCTTACTTTTTATTTTTTTAAAGACAAAACTAACCAACCCGGCGTTTCACTTTTTTGTACACTCTTCTCGAACACTGGACTTCGCCTATCGATCGCTCAAAACATTCTGACTCCTGATTGCTCATTCATTCTCCTCCTTCCAAATACCCCTTCCAGCATTCAAAAATCAATCAATCCAAAGCAACTTTCAATTATCCGTATTTACCAACACAAACTTTCCTTTTTCTAAATATCTTAATGAATTTCAAGAAAAAATAATATTCCCCATTTCAATTTTACTTTCCACATTAACCCTCTTTACAAATTTAATAACCTATTATCTTATTTGCTAGAATATGAATTATCGGTGGTTATTCACACCTTTCCACGAACACTTTCTTTTTAAACATCACTCTAATTGTTTACTTGAGTCGTATTGTTCCTGGGGTTCGTAAACACTTCTCCGAAACACTTTCTTAAAAACTACCTATACATAATTTGTTTTATACAGGGTGTTCCAAATTTACATGCCCGCGGTCGAAAAAAACGAAAACCTTTATTTTTATTTGAATTTTAAATATAACTATAGACTTTTATTTCTTATGTCAATTAGGAATATAACAATATATATACAGGGTGTTTCATTGGGAAACGGAAATACTTTAATTGTGAATAGAGGTCACCGATGTGGTTCTAGGTATACTACATTTTTTGCCCTACCGACTTTTATAACCGAGTTACAGGGTGTTTTATCGATTTTGCCAATTTCTTTCCTAAGCCATAACGACCGACATACTAATCACAAGAAAAATGCAGGTCCGGATTAACAAAAAATTATAAAGTAATTGTGACCTTAAAACAACACCCTGTATATTAAAAATGTGAAAATCTGTTTGCATATTTGAAAAGAGCACAAAAAACTAAGTCTAATCGTTCGCTTCAATTTTTCGGCCAGACAATTTTATAACTTTAATTTTAAAATTATATTGGATTTTTTAAGAACTCTGACATTAAAAAGAAAGTATTATTAACTTTTAATTGTAAATTATTAAAGCTATTGAATAAATACTTATTATAAAATTAATCAATACTTATTTACCACATTGAAACGACCCATTTATTAATCACAAGAAAAATCCAGGTCCGGATTAACAAAAAAAAAATAAAGTAATTGTGATCTTGAAACAACGCCCTGTATATTGAAATTTTCAAAATTTGTTTGTACATTTGAAAGGACCACAAAAATCTGAGTTTATCGGTTTGCTTTAAATTTTCGTGAAGGAAATTTAATGACTTTAATTTTGAAATTAATTATATTGATAATTTTAAGAACACTAAAATTACAAAGCAGATTTTTAAAGCACTTTTAACAATAAATTATTAAAGTTATTAAATAAATACACATTTTAAAAATAATCAATACTTATTGACGACATTCGAATGACCCACTTACAAATCACCACAAAAATCCAGGTCCGGATTAACAAAACAATATAAAGTAATTGTAACCTTGAAACAACACCCTGTATATTGAAATTTTCAAAATTCGTTTGCACATAGGTATGAAAAGAGCACAAAAAAACTAAGTTTAATCGTTAGCTTCAACATTTTGGCCAGACAATTTAATGAATTTAATTTTGAAATTATGTCGAAATTTTTAAGAACTCTGGGAACTCATAATAAAAATTTCGATATAATTTCAAAAGTAATGTCATTAAATTATCTGCACAAAAAATTAAAGCGGGACATTAAACTTAGTTTCTCGTGCTCTCTTTAGGTGTGCAAACGTATTTTAAAAATTTCAATATACAGGGTGTTTTTTGAAGGTCAGGATTACTTTGTATTTTGTTGTTAATACGGACCTGGATTTTTCTTGTGATTAGTAAGTAAGTCCTTCTAATGCTGTAAATATTGACTGATTATTTTTAAAATTAGTATTTATTCATTAACTTGAATGATTTATTAATAAAAGTGCTTTAAAAACCTGCTTATTAATTTCAGGGTTCTTAAACATTTGAATATATTTAATTTCAAAATTAAAGTTAATAAATTTTTGCACAAAAAATCAAAGTGAATCAATAAACTCGGATTTTTGTGGTCTTTTCAGATGTGCAAACAATTTTTGAAAATGTCAATATACAGGGTGTTGTTTCAAGGTCACAATTACTTTATGTTTCTTTGTTAATCCGGACCTGGATTTTTCTTGTGATTAATAATTGGGTCTTTCCAACGTGTTAAATAAATATTGATTCATTTTAAAATGAGTATTTATTCAATAAATTTAATAATTTATAATTAAAAGTTAATAATACCTGCTTTTTAATGTGGAGTTCTTAAAAAAATTCAATATAATTTCAAAATTAAAGTCAAAAAATTGTCAAAAAAAGAGAGGTTGAAGAGGGCGAAACACATTTCTAAGAACTGGTGTTTGGATCTTTGATTCTATTCGAAAAATTTTTCCCAGCCCGAAATGGTGGATGTGTGAATTGTTCGTAAGGGGATTTTTCCACATTCTCTATTTCATCTATTTGATTTCGTACGAGTGGTCGTTAAACCAATAACCTTGGATCTTTAGTTCACTGAGTGTGTTTCAAAGATCTACATCTTATGTTTTTAAACATATATTTTACTTACTTTAAGTAATTAGGGAATTAAAACTTGAGACTGTCATTGTCGGATTTGCCGTAGACTTACGCACCTTTTATGTCTAGGTCTCGAATGTTGTTTTTTGATTAGAATGTGTCTAAAGATATTCAACCTCTTGTCTTTACCGACGAGCCCAGAGAGGTTGAAGAGGGCGAAACACATTTCTAAGAACTGGTGTTTGGATCTTTGATTCTATTCGAAAAAATTTTCCCAGCCCGAAATGGTGGATGTGTGAATTGTTCGTAAGGGGATTTTTCCACATTCTCTATTTCATCTATTTGATTTCGTACGAGTGGTCGTTAAACCAATAACCTTGGATCTTTGGTTCACTGAGTGTGTTTCAAAGATCTACATCTTATGTTTTTATATATATATATATATATATATATATATATATATATATATATATATATATATATATATATATATATATATCCAAGTCTTGATCACAGCTGAACAATTGAATACACAAAGGAAAGGATCAATGGGAAAGCAGCTGAATAATGGAGCCAAGAGTACTCTTTTTTTCAAATATCAGATATTTCGGTATTTATTTGATACCATCATCAGTGATAGCTAAAAGATTGTTTTGGTGAGCTACATTACAAAATATAAATTGAAAATTTCGACTTACAAAATTGAGAATGTGGCTATGTTGTTAAAAAATATGTAGAAAAACCTCCAGAGGGGAAACATGTTGTGATTTAAAAATTGTTGTCAATAAAACACAAAAAACATTTGAACAACAAAAAACTGTAACAATACACATTTGAATAAATTAATTAAAACCAATAAAAATTTTTTGAATATTAAAATCTAAACATTGGAAAACAGACATTAAGTAGGCACAACTTGTACTTTTTTGTACATGAAAAAATTGAAATTCAACTAATCTGGCGGTAATAAATTTCATGTTCCATGGTATAAAACAAGTGATAGCCGACAACGACAAACTTCAAGTCAAGTAAATATGACATTCCAAGTTTTGTATTTTATTTACCCTAACCTAACCCTACTTCTCACTGTAAATATAGATAAATTTCACATGTGTATATTTGAAAATATGAAATATAACATGAAATAAAACAAAACAACAAAACCAATAGCTTTCAGCAGTTTATTCATCAGAAACTGCAGTGTTATAATGTAGTTTTTTTTTGCATAGAAATCTTTATCTAAGTGAAGCAAATGTGAGTAAATTTCACTTAAGTGGCTGATGTCTGATTTTTTGTTGATAGTCTCCTCAGTCTCAGAAATAAAAGCCATCTCAAGAAACAACCTTTTAAAATAATTGTTTTCCACTGCTAGAACTTTGGATTCTGTGTAGTTCATTATATGATTGTTTTGATGGACATGCATGGACAAACCTTCTATTAAATTAAATCTAGTACAACAAATGAAATGTAGGGTCATACAAATTTCAGATATATCTCTACAACAAAAAAACCTCAAACTTCTATACCAATTATTCCTAGACAATGGCTATCCACCAACTCTTCTAAAGAAAATCCTGTTTAGCACACCGTCCATAACAAAAAACATTGCACAAGACATCTCTTTGGTGGACACTGCTCCTGTTGAACAGGAAGGGGATACTGCATCGGTCACAACTATGTCAACTAAATATTATACGCTACCATACATACACAATGTCACACCAAAATTGACAAGAATTTTTAATTCTGTTGGTGATTTTAAGTTTGCTTCCAAAACAGCTTTAACAATAAATTCAGTTTTCTCCAAACTCAAGGATAAAACCTTAAAAGAAAATATGTCAAATATAGTGTACAGCATCCCTTGCAAAAATTGCAATTTGCAATATATAGGCCATTCTTCGAGACGATTGAGGGACCGGATCACATCACATATAAGTGATTCTAAAAGATACCCAGACAGATGCAGTTTGTCCATGCATGTCCATCAAAACAATCATATAATGAACTACACAGAATCCAAAGTTCTAGCAGTGGAAAACAATTATTTTAAAAGGTTGTTTCTTGAGATGGCTTTTATTTCTGAGACTGAGGAGACTATCAACAAAAAATCAGACATCAGCCACTTAAGTGAAATTTACTCACATTTGCTTCACTTAGATAAAGATTTCTATGCAAAAAAAACTACATTATAACACTGCAGTTTCTGATGAATAAACTGCTGAAAGCTATTGGTTTTGTTGTTTTGTTTTATTTCATGTTATATTTCATATTTTCAAATATACACATGTGAAATTTATCTATATTTACAGTGAGAAGTAGGGTTAGGTTAGGGTAAATAAAATACAAAACTTGGAATGTCATATTTACTTGACTTGAAGTTTGTCGTTGTCGGCTATCACTTGTTTTATACCATGGAACATGAAATTTATTACCGCCAGATTAGTTGAATTGCAATTTTTTCATGTACAAAAAAGTACAAGTTGTGCCTACTTAATGTCTGTTTTCCAATGTTTAGATTTTAATATTCAAAAAATTTTTATTGGTTTTAATTAATTTATTCAAATGTGTATTGTTACAGTTTTTTGTTGTTCAGATGTTTTTTGTGTTTTATTGACAACAATTTTTAAATCACAACATGTTTCCCCTCTGGAGGCTTTTCTACATATTTTTTAACAACATAGCCACATTCTCAATTTTGTAAGTCGAAATTTTCAATTTATATTTTGTAATGTAGCTCACCAAAACAATCTTTTAGCTATCACTGATGATGGTATCAAATAAATACCGAAATATCTGATATTTGAAAAAAAGAGTACTCTTGGCTCCATTATTCAGCTGCTTTCCCATTGATCCTTTCCTTTGTGTATATATATATATATATATATATATATATATATATGGTTGTGATCTTTATTATTGATATGAGATAATATTCTTATATGTTACTTAATTTAATCAATGTATTAATACTAATCTAATTAATTAACCAGATCACATATCAATATGTTTTCAATCTCAGGGCGAATTATAAATTAATTACTTACTTCCGTGGCTTCTAAATATTTCTTAATGGTTCCTAATCGGGATAGAAAAGAAAAGAGTAAAAAAAATACACATATGGGTTACAATTATAATCAAAATATTTTTTATTTTATTTAAAAAGGCAATCAATGCTTAATATTTGCTATTTCTTATTATTCTTAAACATAACATTTACAAATGGGAATCTTATTTCCTTTTGGTTTTCAATTGAAAGTTTTTATTAACATTTAACTATTAGGAGTTATTAGGAACAACTCTATTTAAGTTTGATGAAGCTTTTCTGATATTATTGATTATGTTATTCAATTTTTTATGTGGAATTTAATACGAAAACCCATACATTCATGTCCAAACAAATGAGACTGACCTTTTCCTGGTGAACTGAAAATGTCCTCACACAAGACCCTTTCCTGCTATCCTTGGCTGCGATCAAACCTCGTCCTGGCTTCCAGTGATGTTCTCCTTTGAAAAACTAGCTCGAATAGCTCTCGTTCCTGCTTTTGTCGTGATGCTGTGTTCTACCTTTTTCGAAACTGCTATCAGCTACCGGGACACTCTGGGCTCAAGGAGGTTCTTTTACTCTCGACCTGGCCTACTTCTCGTTCCACGATAAATACTCCACACTCACGGAACTACACCGGCTTTCTCACTCCTCGAACACTACCGTCTACTACTCGACTTTACTTCTCGACAGCTCAAAACATTCTGCTCTCTATTTGTCATTCATTCCCCTACTTTCTAAATATCCCTTCCAGATTCACAAATCAAAATTCCACCACCAACTCTCATTCGCAGTATTCCTCAAAACCAATTTTTAAACTTTCTAAATATGCTTAATGGATTTCAAAGAAAATAGTTAATTCCCATTCTAAAATTACTTTCTACTATATACAAATTTTAATGACCTATTCTCTATTTCCACTTAGTCTTATTTAGCATCGGCTAATGATCGATCCTTCCGCGAACAAACATAATTACCTATTATCGATTTCACTTGAGTCTTATTTAATCACTTCTTAAAATTAAATATAACAATTTGTTGTATACAGGTTGTTCTAAATTTGTATGCCCGTGGTTGAGAAAATTGAAAATATTTTATATTAAATTGAATTTTGTCTATAATTATCAAATTTTAATTTTCATATCAAATAGAAATATAACAAATCCCCGCCTTGTATTCGATAAAATTTATCTGCATTTTTAAATAAATTTTCTCGAGGCAAAACCAACTCCCTGTATATTTTCTTACTTTAATCTACGTCTTATATCCTAACTTACTATCTACTTCATGTAATTCTGTCTTTTATTCGTGATATTTGTATACATCGTGAATATTATAAATTCCTCGGATCTTTTCCGAGTTCCTGTGCCTCAACTCATAACTATTTATCCCATTTTCATTATTCACGATATACGGGCCTTCGAAAACAGGCATCAACTTTGCGCAAATGCCCCCAGGAAGATTTGATACTCGTAATGCCCTCACGAGTACTTTTTCACCCTTTTGGAAAGTCACTGGTCTTCTTTTTCTATTTTGTTCCTGTCTTTGGATATATTTTTCGTTGCTTCGCCGTAATCTTCTCTGTACGGTTTCAATCACCTGTTGATATTCTTTTGGCTCTTGGTCTTCCCATGGCCTTATCGGCAGTACACCCTTCATGATGTATTCTGGGGTCTCTTTTGTTACTGTGCTCGGAATTGTATTTAGATACCTTTCTATTTCCGCCATTTTCCTGTCCCAGTGGCGATGTTGACCATCTGTTGCAATGCGAAGAAATTTCGTCACTTCCTGTATGAATCGTTCCGAAGGATTACTCTGTGGATGCCTGATGCTGACAAAATTTGTCTCTATTCCTCGTTCTCGAAGTTGTCCCTTGAAACGATCATTTCGGAAATACGTTGCATTGTCCAGTAGAATCTTTTTTGGTGTTCCTACTATGGCTATAAAATTGTCGATTTTTCTTAATATTTCTTCCCCCTTTGTGGTGCGGCAACTATATAATTTTACGTATTTTGAAAACACATCCACCATTACCAGAATATGTTTGTTCCTTTTAGTGGTCATAATTAGATCGCTTAACATATCTATTGCTACAATGTCTAGTTTGTTTTGGGCTTCAATATTTTTGGCAACATTTTCGTTTTTGAAATTCCGACTCTTATATTTTTGACATACATCGCACTTCTGGGTAATTTCCTTAAAATCCTTAGAATCCTGTCGGCTTATGTAATTTTCCCTAAAAACGAGCCAAACTTTTCTGCTACCGATATGCCCATTGTCCTCATGTAATTTCTTTATTATCTTTTCGGCCAATGTCTGTGTCACTAAATATAGTTCCTTTCCGTCTATTCTCTTAAAATATATGTTATTTTCTACTTCCGCTCTTCTTTTCTCTCTTTCCTCTAGGTCTTCCTGGTTTGTCCTTATCTCATTTAACGAATATATCCCTTCTTCTTGTATTAATCTATTTAGTCCCACCTGTAGAGTAATTGTTTCCTTTTTTCCGGTGTCCTCATCCCGTGTTAGAGCGTCGGCTATTATGTTGTCTTTTCCTTTTATATATCGGAACTCAAAATCATACTCCTGTAATAACAGAATGCCTCTATGTATTCTATTATTTACTAATCTATTCTTCATGATATGTACTAAAGCTGCATGGTCTGTTTCGATTGTGAATTTTGCTCCCAATAAGTAAAACCTCAATTTGTTTACGCAATATAGTACACTGGCAAACTCCAATTCTGTAACACTATATTTTCTCTCATGTGTTTTAGTCACTCGCGATATAAAACATGTCGGCACTTCTTGGTCGTTTTGTATTTGAGACAGAACTCCTGCAAATTTTTGTATGGACGCATCAGTTCGGAGTATAAAAGGTAAATTGTAAATGGGGTGGTATATTTTCGTTCCTTTTGCGAATTCTCGTTTTAATGTTTCGAAAGCTTCCTCCTGTTCTTCTTTCCAATTCCATTTTATTCCTTTTTTAAGCAACTTTATCAGAGGGATTTCCTTTTGGCTCAAATCGGGAATCAGCTTTTTAAAATAATTTATCGTGCCAAGAAAACCTCTCAATGTTTTCAAATTCGTTGGTCTTGGGTATTCATCTATGAGCTTGACTCTGTCTTCGGCTAATCTTACTGTTTTGGTGTCCAATTGAAAACCCAAATAAATGACTTCTTTTTGAAAAAATTGACATTTTTCAATGTTTAATTTCAATCCCGCTGTGTCCAATTCTTTCAGAATTATTTCTATGTGTTCCAGATGACTCTTAGTATCTTGTGAAAAAATTAATAAATCATCGATATAATGAACTATGAAATCTTCATGGCGATTCAAAATGGTATGTAGAGCTCGGACGAGTGCAGCACAAGCACTCTGCAATCCAAATGGCACTACCTTAAACCGGTAGACAATACCATCAATAGAAAAAGCGGTGTAGTTTCTACACTTTTCAGCTAACGGTATCAACCAAAAACTGTGTTTTAAGTCAATTTTCGAAAATATGTGTGACCCGGTGATTCTTCCAAAAATGGCCTCGATGTTTAGAGGTGATTCATATTGTGATACAGTGTGCTGGTTGATATTCCTGGCATCTAAACATAATCTCAATTCTCCATTGCTTTTCTTTACTATCACAATCGGGTTAACATACGGTGAATCACATCTTTCGATGATTTGATCTTCCAACATTTTATTTATTTCTTCTTTCACCTCTTGTCGATACTTGTATGGAATCGGGTAAGTCTTTGATCGAAAATTTCCCAAGTTTTTCACCTCAAATGAGTGTTCGTACTTTTTAGCCACTCTGTTTTCCTCATTGATCAAATTTTCGTAGTTTCTTAACATCAACCGCAATTCTTTTTCTTTCCCTTCTCCACATATCAATTTTCTGTCTTTTTTTTCAGATTCTTCACACATGTTTACCGTGCATTCTGCATCCTCGTTTGCATATACCTCCTCTTCAAATACCACTGTTTCAATCATATTCTTTTCACTTTCATTTTTTAGCTTTATTTCTTCTTCTCCTGAGCTCGTCTCTTCTTTTGAGGAATCCCAGGTTTCCTTTGTTTCTGATACTCTCAAATTTTCTTCTTCTGGGCTCAACTCTTCTTTTGAGGAGCCACAGGTTTCATTTTCTTTTATCCTTTTCTGACTTTTTCTCCCTTTTCTTCTTTGTCCTTGCTTCGTTGCCAAATTCATTTCCATTGTTTGTTCTTTACCTGATTCGTCCGTATTTTGTTTCTCCTGTTCCTTGTCCTGTTCCTTTTCTTTTTCTTCTGTTAGTTTCACCGTATTATTTTTAAAATCTATCACTACATGTTTTTCTGCCAATTCGTCAACTCCTACTATCATGTCATGTGACATATTTGGCATTATTACACATTGTAGTGCATACATATTCTTACCCAGTCGTACCATTACTCGTATGCCTTCATTTATAGTTGCCAATGTCCGTTTGTTTGCGCCCACTAAATTTACCCTAGGTATTTTGTAAATTAAATTTGTTAAGTTAACTTCTTCTATTAGTTTTCTGTTGACCAATGTTATTTCCGATCCAGTATCTATCATAATTTTAATTGGTGTCTCGTTGATAAATCCATCCACAAATTTTAAATTAATTCCATTTTTCTTTTCGTTGTTTCCTGCCAATTTAATAAACTCCTTGGGGTGACAAAAGATTCCTGTTTGTTTTTTTGTTTTTAGTGAGCGCCGTCGTGAAAAGACGCCGGTTGCTCATCGTTGTTTATATTTTCGTCATAATGTCTCTCTCCGTCATATTCATCTGTCTGGGTATTATTTATTTCTCTTCTATTTTCTCTTGGTCTGTCGGATCTGTTTCGGTTTTCTCGATATCCCTGTTCATTTTGTCTACCATTATTTCTGTTTTCTTGATTTGAGCGTGTGGTGTTTCTATTCTGGTATTCTCGATTTCTATCCTCATTCCATTGCCTATTTCTTTGTTCATAATTTCCTCTTCCGTTGTCTCTATTTTCGTTTTCCCTTCTGGGATTAAAATCTCGTCTTGTATAGTCCCTCCTATTTTGATTTCTATCTCTGTAATCTTGTGTTTCTCGGGGCCTGTAATCTTCTCGCGACTTTCTTGATTTTCTTTCTCTTAGACGTGATTCTCTTATTTGTAGGAATTGGCATAAACTATCTATGTCTTTGTAGTTTTGCAATGTGATATGGTCTTCCAGCGTTTCCTCGAAATGTCTTGCAATCAGTTCGACTAATTGTTCCGATGAGTAATTATATTGTAAATGTTTTGCATTATTGTAAATTTGCAAAGCATATGTCCTTTCTGATACACCCATCCTATCATTGTATTTCCCATTTTGCAATTCCTTGTTAATTTCCAATTGTTGGACCTTTCCCCAGAAATAATTCAAAAATTTTTGTTCAAATTGTTGCCAATTGCCGAATTCTTCTTCTTTGCTATCGAACCATAGGCTTGCTTCATATTTGAGATGGTTTCTGATAGTTTCTTTTGCTGTTTCGAAATTTCCGATGTGCTGTATTTTCTTTTTCAGGCTATTTATGAACGGCACTGGGTGTAATCTTCTTACGTCCCCGCCAAACCTTATCTTCACGTCATCTGTGCTATGTATAACCATTTCTCTTCTTTCTCCGACATTTTGTTGAGTATTGATTTCCGCAATCTTTCTTTCCACTTCTTCTATGTCTGCTTGAATAGCGTTTTGCAACTTGTTTTCCAAACTTTCCATTTCTTTTTTCTGGCAATTCGTTATCTCCTTTATTTTATTTTGAATTTTCATTTCTTGTTCTTTCATGTGATCCTTAATTTTCATTTCTTGCTGTTCTATCTCGTTTTTCATTGTTGTCAAACATCCTTTTATTTCCTTTTCATACTTTTCTATGCGTTCCTCTATTTTCTTATTGTTCTCTTCTATTGCTTGTTTTGTTTCCTGTTGATTGTCATCCATTTTTTTCTCCACTTTATCCATTTTCTTTGATGTTTCTTCCTGATTTTTCTCCATTGTCCTTTTCGCTTCATCCATTGCTAGTTTTGTTTCCTCCTGATTTTTATCCATTGTCCTTTTTGCTTCATCCATTGCTAGTTTTGTTTCTCTTTGATTGTCATCCAGTTTTTGTGACTGGAGTTGCATCAGTTGTAATAGTTTATCTATTCCTGATAATTCTTGCTGTTCTGATGCCATGATTGTCGTGTCTAAAATATCTTCTTGGTCTGAATGTTCTTTTTGTTTTTTGTTGTCCTTGCTTTAGCTTCTTGTCACAGACATTTGTTTTCAAGAAGTACTGTCCCCGCCAAATATGAAATTTTACTAGTATGTTACCAAGACGACTTTTTCTCACCCAAATATTATAAATTGTCAATAAATATATCAAATGTAATATCGTAAAAATAAAATATTAAATCAGTTATGTAAAATTTGTACCTAAAGAGATCTAAAATTTTATGTTATCAAATGTAAGTATCTCACTTTTTACCACAGGCATATAAATTTTCAAATACCGGCTTTACTCTTTCTATCCTTCAAATTTGCCACTAGAAATACTTTACAATGCCCTCCACGTTGGACGACAGTTGTTGTGATCTTTATTATTGATATGAGATAATATTCTTATATGTTACTTAATTTAATCAATGTATTAATACTAATCTAATTAATTAACCAGATCACATATCAATATGTTTTCAATCTCAGGGCGAATTATAAATTAATTACTTACTTCCGTGGCTTCTAAATATTTCTTAATGGTTCCTAATCGGGATAGAAAAGAAAAGAGTAAAAAAAATACACATATGGGTTACAATTATAATCAAAATATTTTTTATTTTATTTAAAAAGGCAATCAATGCTTAATATTTGCTATTTCTTATTATTCTTAAACATAACATTTACAAATGGGAATCTTATTTCCTTTTGGTTTTCAATTGAAAGTTTTTATTAACATTTAACTATTAGGAGTTATTAGGAACAACTCTATTTAAGTTTGATGAAGCTTTTCTGATATTATTGATTATGTTATTCAATTTTTTATGTGGAATTTAATACGAAAACCCATACATTCATGTCCAAACAAATGAGACTGACCTTTTCCTGGTGAACTGAAAATGTCCTCACACAAGACCCTTTCCTGCTATCCTTGGCTGCGATCAAACCTCGTCCTGGCTTCCAGTGATGTTCTCCTTTGAAAAACTAGCTCGAATAGCTCTCGTTCCTGCTTTTGTCGTGATGCTGTGTTCTACCTTTTTCGAAACTGCTATCAGCTACCGGGACACTCTGGGCTCAAGGAGGTTCTTTTACTCTCGACCTGGCCTACTTCTCGTTCCACGATAAATACTCCACACTCACGGAACTACACCGGCTTTCTCACTCCTCGAACACTACCGTCTACTACTCGACTTTACTTCTCGACAGCTCAAATCATTCTGCTCTCTATTTGTCATTCATTCCCCTACTTTCTAAATATCCCTTCCAGATTCACAAATCAAAATTCCACCACCAACTCTCATTCGCAGTATTCCTCAAAACCAATTTTTAAACTTTCTAAATATGCTTAATGGATTTCAAAGAAAACAGTTAATTCCCATTCTAAAATTACTTTCTACTATATACAAATTTTAATGACCTATTCTCTATTTCCACTTAGTCTTATTTAGCATCGGCTAATGATCGATCCTTCCGCGAACAAACATAATTACCTATTATCGATTTCACTTGAGTCTTATTTAATCACTTCTTAAAATTAAATATAACAATTTGTTGTATACAGGTTGTTCTAAATTTATATGCCCGTGGTTGAGAAAATTGAAAATATTTTATATTAAATTGAATTTTGTCTATAATTATCAAATTTTAATTTTCATATCAAATAGAAATATAACAATATATTTATATTTGTAGTTTCCCTGAAGATGATAATAAACATTATCGAAAGCTTGGAATTATTATAAAGAGTTTTCTTTGAGATTGCTGCTACCCCAATATTTCAACCTTGTTTTATATATATATATATATATATATATATATATATATATATATATATATATATATATATATATATATATATATGAAATAATCGAAAAGATTTCTCTGGTGTACAGAAGAAATCTTTTCCGTAGCGGCCGTGACCATGTGAATTCAAAGTCTTGATAAAAGACTATGAAACGACAAAAGATACCTCTTTGTATCACAGATTTGTCTACAAAGCCACGTTATTCGCTACGCATTCCTCAATAACGGAGAAACCGTGATAATAGGAAAGAACGGCGATTGCATTTTATTACACTTCGACCACCACCGGTATTCTACACGACGTGTTTCGCAGGTTATGTCAACCGCTCGTCAGGAACACCTAGGTGAGTGGTCGAAGAGGAATAAAATGCATGAAGCGGTTGACATAACCTGCGAAACACGTCGTGTAGAATACCGGTGGTGGTCGAAGTGTAATAAAATGCAATCGCCGTTCTTTCCTATTATCACGGTTTCTCCGTTATTGAGGAATGCGTAGCGAATAACGTGGCTTTGTAGACAAATCTGTGATACAAAGAGGTATCTTTTGTCGTTTCATAGTCTTTTATCAAGACTTTGAATTCACATGGTCACGGCCGCTACGGAAAAGATTTCTTCTGTACACCAGAGAAATCTTTTCGATTATTTCATATAGATGTCGTACCTAGTGTACTGAAGTCTGGTATTTTATTATTACCAGGAAGGCCTCATGCATTTTATTCCTCTTCGACCACTCACCTAGGTGTTCCTGACGAGCGGTTGACATAACCTGCGAAACACGTCGTGTAGAATACCGGTGGTGGTCGAAGTGTAATAAAATGCAATCGCCGTTCTTTCCTATTATCACGGTTTCTCCGTTATTGAGGAATGCGTAGCGAATAACGTGGCTTTGTAGACAAATCTGTGATACAAAGAGGTATCTTTTGTCGTTTCATAGTCTTTTATCAAGACTTTGAATTCACATGGTCACGGCCGCTACGGAAAAGATTTCTTCTGTACACCAGAGAAATCTTTTCGATTATTTCATATAGATGTCGTACCTAGTGTACTGAAGTCTGGTATTTTATTATTACCAGGAAGGCCTCATGCATTTTATTCCTCTTCGACCACTCACCTAGGTGTTCCTGACGAGCGGTTGACATAACCTGCGAAACACGTCGTGTAGAATACCGGTGGTGGTCGAAGTGTAATAAAATGCAATCGCCGTTCTTTCCTATTATCACGGTTTCTCCGTTATTGAGGAATGCGTAGCGAATAACGTGGCTTTGTAGACAAATCTGTGATACAAAGAGGTATCTTTTGTCGTTTCATAGTCTTTTATCAAGACTTTGAATTCACATGGTCACGGCCGCTACGGAAAAGATTTCTTCTGTACACCAGAGAAATCTTTTCGATTATTTCATATAGATGTCGTACCTAGTGTACTGAAGTCTGGTATTTTATTATTACCAGGAAGGCCTCATGCATTTTATTCCTCTTCGACCACTCACCTAGGTGTTCCTGACGAGCGGTTGACATAACCTGCGAAACACGTCGTGTAGAATACCGGTGGTGGTCGAAGTGTAATAAAATGCAATCGCCGTTCTTTCCTATTATCACGGTTTCTCCGTTATTGAGGAATGCGTAGCGAATAACGTGGCTTTGTAGACAAATCTGTGATACAAAGAGGTATCTTTTGTCGTTTCATAGTCTTTTATCAAGACTTTGAATTCACATGGTCACGGCCGCTACGGAAAAGATTTCTTCTGTACACCAGAGAAATCTTTTCGATTATTTCATATAGATGTCGTACCTAGTGTACTGAAGTCTGGTATTTTATTATTACCAGGAAGGCCTCATGCATTTTATTCCTCTTCGACCACTCACCTAGGTGTTCCTGACGAGCGGTTGACATAACCTGCGAAACACGTCGTGTAGAATACCGGTGGTGGTCGAAGTGTAATAAAATGCAATCGCCGTTCTTTCCTATTATCACGGTTTCTCCGTTATTGAGGAATGCGTAGCGAATAACGTGGCTTTGTAGACAAATCTGTGATACAAAGAGGTATCTTTTGTCGTTTCATAGTCTTTTATCAAGACTTTGAATTCACATGGTCACGGCCGCTACGGAAAAGATTTCTTCTGTACACCAGAGAAATCTTTTCGATTATTTCATATAGATGTCGTACCTAGTGTACTGAAGTCTGGTATTTTATTATTACCAGGAAGGCCTCATGCATTTTATTCCTCTTCGACCACTCACCTAGGTGTTCCTGACGAGCGGTTGACATAACCTGCGAAACACGTCGTGTAGAATACCGGTGGTGGTCGAAGTGTAATAAAATGCAATCGCCGTTCTTTCCTATTATCACGGTTTCTCCGTTATTGAGGAATGCGTAGCGAATAACGTGGCTTTGTAGACAAATCTGTGATACAAAGAGGTATCTTTTGTCGTTTCATAGTCTTTTATCAAGACTTTGAATTCACATGGTCACGGCCGCTACGGAAAAGATTTCTTCTGTACACCAGAGAAATCTTTTCGATTATTTCATATAGATGTCGTACCTAGTGTACTGAAG
>NC_065449.1:129672526-129686234 GCF_917563875.1 Diabrotica virgifera virgifera
TGGAGGGAGGAAATAAACGGATGTAGGCGTCCTAACTAGTCATGGCAGGTGACGTAATAGTGACAGATGACGTTGCAGCGCCACCATGACAGATAATTTTAAATAGGACCTTATGGCAAGTGATACCTCGTTTGAAAGGTATTGAAAATACCTATTCAGTCATACTAATTTTTTTGGATATAAATTGATTTTGATTTTGGTGAATAAATGAAATAAATATAAAATTGTAGTTTCGCATTTAATTAATAAAAATTCAAATGTCCGCCTATGGTTTTTTTTGTCAAAAAAGTTCACGTTTTTCAGTTCTCTAATAGTTTTTACGTCAACGTCAACCCTTTTGACAAGTAATCATAGGCGGAGGCTTGAATTTTTATTAATTAAATGCGAAACTACAATTTTCTATTATTTCATTTATTCATCAAAATTAGCTTAAACTCAAACAAAATTAGTATGACTGAATAGGTATTTTCAATACCTTTCAAACGAGGTATCACTTGCCATAAGGTCTCATTTAAAATAATCTGTTATGGTGGCGCTGCAACGTCATCTGTCATTATTACGTCACCTGTCATAACTAGTTAAGACGCCTAAATCCGTTTATTTCCTCCCTCCAAATTTCACTATTATAAGTATAACCGTTCAAAAGATACGAGGGGGGGTACGGACTTTTGACTAGCACTGTATATATATATATATATATATATATAAAATGATGTTGGATAATCGAGTACAAATATAAAAATAAATAAGCAAAATCATTGGCTAATACTCGTAAAGTGAATGTGAATTTAGTTGGAAATATATAAAATGATGAAGGGTCATCATTCCATACATTTCTGTGCAACTATATACACCGGTGTTTCGGCCTATTTGGGCTTCGTCAGTATAGTGTAGCAAGTTAAAAAAGTTGTTTGTTAACTTGTAAAAGGATTACTACAGGAGCAAGGTTACCAATTTTGGTCAGATTGTTAGAAGACCCGCAGTCGCAAGGCTACAACTAACATTGCCAAGGAGGTAAAGCTACCTGAGGAAATGAAAAGCCATAACATTATTAAATAAAATGATGTTGGATAATCGAGTACAAATATAAAAATAAATAAGCAAAATCATTGGCTAATACTCGTAAAGTGAATGTGAATTTAGTTGGAAATATATAAAATGATGAAGGGTCATCATTCCATACATTTCTGTGCAACTATATACACCGGTGTTTCGGCCTATTTGGGCTTCGTCAGTATAGTGTAGCAAGTTAAAAAAGTTGTTTGTTAACTTGTAAAAGGATTACTACAGGAGCAAGGTTACCAATTTTGGTCAGATTGTTAGAAGACCCGCAGTCGCAAGGCTACAACTAACATTGCCAAGGAGGTAAAGCTACCTGAGGAAATGAAAAGCCATAAAATGATGAAGGGTCATCATTCCATACATTTCTGTGCAACTATATACACCGGTGTTTCGGCCTATTTGGGCTTCGTCAGTATAGTGTAGCAAGTTAAAAAAGTTGTTTGTTAACTTGTAAAAGGATTACTACAGGAGCAAGGTTACCAATTTTGGTCAGATTGTTAGAAGACCAATTAACAATCTGACCAAAATTGGTAACCTTGCTCCTGTAGTAATCCTTTTACAAGTTAACAAACAACTTTTTTAACTTGCTACACTATACTGACGAAGCCCAAATAGGCCGAAACACCGGTGTATATAGTTGCACAGAAATGTATGGAATGATGACCCTTCATCATTTTATATATTTCCAACTAAATTCACATTCACTTTACGAGTATTAGCCAATGATTTTGCTTATTTATTTTTATATTTGTACTCGATTATCCAACATCATTTTATTTAATAATGTTATGGCTTTTCATTTCCTCAGGTAGCTTTACCTCCTTGGCAATGTTAGTTGTAGCCTTGCGACTGCGGGTCTTCTAACAATCTGACCAAAATTGGTAACCTTGCTCCTGTAGTAATCCTTTTACAAGTTAACAAACAACTTTTTTAACTTGCTACACTATACTGACGAAGCCCAAATAGGCCGAAACACCGGTGTATATAGTTGCACAGAAATGTATGGAATGATGACCCTTCATCATTTTATATATTTCCAACTAAATTCACATTCACTTTACGAGTATTAGCCAATGATTTTGCTTATTTATTTTTATATTTGTACTCGATTATCCAACATCATTTTATTTAATAATGTTATGGCTTTTCATTTCCTCAGGTAGCTTTACCTCCTTGGCAATGTTAGTTGTAGCCTTGCGACTGCGGGTCTTCTAACAATCTGACCAAAATTGGTAACCTTGCTCCTGTAGTAATCCTTTTACAAGTTAACAAACAACTTTTTTAACTTGCTACACTATACTGACGAAGCCCAAATAGGCCGAAACACCGGTGTATATAGTTGCACAGAAATGTATGGAATGATGACCCTTCATCATTTTATATATTTCCAACTAAATTCACATTCACTTTACGAGTATTAGCCAATGATTTTGCTTATTTATTTTTATATTTGTACTCGATTATCCAACATCATTTTATTTAATAATGTTATGGCTTTTCATTTCCTCAGGTAGCTTTACCTCCTTGGCAATGTTAGTTGTAGCCTTGCGACTGCGGGTCTTCTAACAATCTGACCAAAATTGGTAACCTTGCTCCTGTAGTAATCCTTTTACAAGTTAACAAACAACTTTTTTAACTTGCTACACTATACTGACGAAGCCCAAATAGGCCGAAACACCGGTGTATATAGTTGCACAGAAATGTATGGAATGATGACCCTTCATCATTTTATATATTTCCAACTAAATTCACATTCACTTTACGAGTATTAGCCAATGATTTTGCTTATTTATTTTTATATTTGTACTCGATTATCCAACATCATTTTATTTAATAATGTTATGGCTTTTCATTTCCTCAGGTAGCTTTACCTCCTTGGCAATGTTAGTTGTAGCCTTGCGACTGCGGGTCTTCTAACAATCTGACCAAAATTGGTAACCTTGCTCCTGTAGTAATCCTTTTACAAGTTAACAAACAACTTTTTTAACTTGCTACACTATACTGACGAAGCCCAAATAGGCCGAAACACCGGTGTATATAGTTGCACAGAAATGTATGGAATGATGACCCTTCATCATTTTATATATTTCCAACTAAATTCACATTCACTTTACGAGTATTAGCCAATGATTTTGCTTATTTATTTTTATATTTGTACTCGATTATCCAACATCATTTTATTTAATAATGTTATGGCTTTTCATTTCCTCAGGTAGCTTTACCTCCTTGGCAATGTTAGTTGTAGCCTTGCGACTGCGGGTCTTCTAACAATCTGACCAAAATTGGTAACCTTGCTCCTGTAGTAATCCTTTTACAAGTTAACAAACAACTTTTTTAACTTGCTACACTATACTGACGAAGCCCAAATAGGCCGAAACACCGGTGTATATAGTTGCACAGAAATGTATGGAATGATGACCCTTCATCATTTTATATATTTCCAACTAAATTCACATTCACTTTACGAGTATTAGCCAATGATTTTGCTTATTTATTTTTATATTTGTACTCGATTATCCAACATCATTTTATTTAATAATGTTATGGCTTTTCATTTCCTCAGGTAGCTTTACCTCCTTGGCAATGTTAGTTGTAGCCTTGCGACTGCGGGTCTTCTAACAATCTGACCAAAATTGGTAACCTTGCTCCTGTAGTAATCCTTTTACAAGTTAACAAACAACTTTTTTAACTTGCTACACTATACTGACGAAGCCCAAATAGGCCGAAACACCGGTGTATATAGTTGCACAGAAATGTATGGAATGATGACCCTTCATCATTTTATATATTTCCAACTAAATTCACATTCACTTTACGAGTATTAGCCAATGATTTTGCTTATTTATTTATATATATATATATATATATATATATATATATATATATATATATATATATATATATATATATATATACATCCTACTATCAATTTGGCATCGATACATTATGCATTTACCATCGATTTGGCATCGTCTTGCAAAGTGGCATCTCTATATCGATGCCACTTTACACTATCTTAATAACTTTTTTTCTGCACTTGTTACCAGAAGTCTAATCAACTCGGTAGTTAGAGATTTGATTTCTTGATGTTACTTTAATATATCAGCTTTCTTTGTTTATCCCTTACTAAGTTATATAAGTTTATTCCATAAAATGTTTGAGTCCAAAATGATGGTACAGTGAAAATATTATATACATTTAGTTCAGTGTTTTACCGATTATCAATCATTTTGGCATCAGAAATTTGGCATCACTGTTGAATATAATATTATCCACACCGAAAAATAGGCAATTTGAGAATGTATATATTATTTTCATCAACAAATCATTCTGGCATCATGTTGTTTTCACCCAATTTTGAAAAAATGTGAAAACTTTGTATTATCCACGTCCGTCTGTCCGTCCGTCTGTCTGTAATCACAACTCCTCCGTCAACATACCAGCTAGAATGACAAATGAGGTGTCAACTGAAAGCTGATAATCCAAGGATGGTACTAAAGGTGAGATATTTGACCTTGGCGGTCTGTCCGTCGGTCTGTCCGACCGCGAATATAACTCCTCCATCATTATACCAGGTAGAATGACAAATGAGGTGTCAAATGAAAGCTTATAATCCAAGGATGGTACTAAAGGTGAGATATTTGACCTAGGCTGTCTTTCCGTCGGTCCGTACGACCGCGAATATAACTCCTTCGTCATTATACCAGGTAGAATGACAAATAAGGTGTCAAATGAAAGCTTATAATCCAAGGATGGTACTAAAGTTGACATATTTGACTTAGGCGGTCTGTGCGTCGGTCCCTCCGACCGCGAATATAACTCCTCCATTATTATACCAGCTTGAATGATAAATGAGGTGTCAAATAAAAGCTTATAATCCAAGGATGGTACTAAAGGTGAGATATTTGACCCAGGTTGTCCTTCCGTCGGTCCGTACGACCGGGAATATAACTCCTCCGTCATTATACCAGGTAGGATGACAAATGAGGTGTCAAATGAAAGCTTATAATCCAAGGATGGTACTAAAGGTGAGATATTTGACCTAGGCTGTTTTTCCGTCGGTCCGTATGACCGCGAATATAACTCCTCCGTCATTATACCAGGTAGAATGACAAATGAGGTGTCAAATGAAAGCTTATAATCCAAGGATGGTACTAAAGGTGAGATATTTGATCTTGGCGGTCTGTCCGTCGGTCTGTCCGACCGCTAATATAACTCCTCGATCATTATACCAGGTAGAATGACAAATGAGGTGTCAAATGAAAGCTTATAATTTAAGGATGGTACTAAAGGTGAGATATTTGACCTAGGCTGTCTTTCCGTCGGTTCGTACGACCGCGAATATAACTCCTCCATCATTATATCAGCTTGAATGATAAATAAGGTGTCAAATGAAAGCTTATGATCCAAGGATGGTACTAAAGGTGAGATATTAGACCTAGGCTGTCTTTCCGTCGGTCCGTACGACCGCGAATATAACTTCTCCGTCATTATACCAGGTAGAATGACAAATGGGGTGTCAAATAAAAGCTGATAATCCAAGGATGGTAATAAAGGTGAGATATTTGACCTAGGCGGTCTGTCCGTCGGTCCGTCTGACCGCGAATATAACTCCTCCATCATTATACCAGCTAGAATGATAAATGAGGTGTCAAATGAAAGCTTATAATCCAAGGATGGTACTAAAGGTGAGATATTTGACCTAGGCAATCTTACTGTCGGTTCGTACGACCGCCAATATAACTCCTCCGCCATTATACCGGGTAGAATTACAAATGAGGTGACAAATGTCAAAGTTTAGTAAAAATGACTCAAAATTAGTAAATTCGTATATCAATCCAAGCAAAGTTACACGTAAAATTCAAATATCGTCTTCCAGTTCTACTTTCGATTACTTTGGGTGAAAACCTAGGACTTACGAAGTCCAATTACTTGTTTTGTTTAAGGCAAAATAAGGCATATCATAGACATGCCTTAGGCATCATAGAAGACAATGACACAGAAAAATCAAACACAGCAGCATGTCAAAAAGGCCTTAGTTATGTATCTTCGGGCCTGTTAGTCCAATCGTGATGTATAGCACCTCAAATGATAGGATTTTCCAAACAGAATACAATGACATAGAAAAATCAAATACAACGGCATGTCAAAAGGGCCTTAGTAGCGTATCTTCGGTCCTATTAGTCCAATCGTGACGTACGGCATCTTAAATAATAGGACTTGACCAATAGAATCAAATTTGACACAAACAAATCAAATACAGCAACAAGTCAAAAGGTCCTTTGTTATGTATCTTCGGTCCTATTGGTCCAATCGTGACATACAGCAACTCAAATGATAGGGTTTAACGAACAGAATACAATGACACAGAATAATCAAATACAGCAATATGCCAAAAGGGCCTTATTTACGTATCTTCGCTCCTATTGGTCCAATCGTGGAGTACAGCACCTCAAATAACTGGATTTGTCAAATAGAATACAATGACATAGAAAAATCAAATACAGCAGCATGTCAAAAGGGCCTTAGTCTTGTATCTATGGTCCTATTGGTCCAATCGTGATGTACAGCACCTCAAATAATAGTATTTGACAAATAATATAAAATGGCACAGAAAAATCAAATACAGCAACATGTTAAAAGGTCCTTAGTCATGCAGCTTCGCTACAATTGATCCAATCGTGACGTACAGCACCTCAAACGATGGGATTTAACGGGCAGAATGCGACTGTAGACAAATCAAAAGGGCGGCATGTAATAGCACCTTAAAATTGTAGAAATAAAATGGATTAACGCACAGAGGTGTATGACATATTATGTGACAGTATTTAACAAATTGAATACGATTACATACGTCCAGTTTTTGACAAGTGACTTCTCTACATGATAAACGCGAAAAGGCTCCCTTCCTTCACTGTTCGACATAGGCCTCCCGTTCACTGCATATATCCACTGCTTCCTGAAGCCGTGACATAAGAGGATAGAATTTAACGAATTAAACGACAAAGAAGACTAAACAAGACAGCGTGCGGGAAAAACAGGACCATCCTTTGTATACTCCACAGGAAAGCATTATATATTCAACGTTAGAATTATGTTATAGTATAAGGGTATATATTTTTAAATGATAAATATATTTTTTTATTTAGTACATTCCGTACGTTTTTTAAACATGATCAGTAGAATTTGTTGCCTGAAGTCTATAAAAGAATTTCCTAACAATTCTTGTGTTATGGATTATTTTTGAGAATGTATTTAAAAGGTAGCTTACATGCTTATTGTTCACTCTTAAGCGCTTGTCTTTTTGTAGGGCTATTAATTGTGATTTCAACCATTCTTGCGGGACAATGCCTTTTCAGTAAATGAAGTGAATATTGTGATACATTTAATTTTTTTCCTCAATTAATTGGATGCCCCCTACTGGTGTTTGATCTAAGCTTACAGCTTTTCCCCATTGAAGCTATTTTATAACTAATTATAATTAGGGGTACGGAATTTTCGCAAATAAAAAACATGAATTTCGCATTTACTTTTTTTATAATTACAAAATTTCGCATTTATTTTTAACTACGAGTAAAACAACAGAAAACATTAATTAAAAGCTAACATCGTTGTAATTTCGACATTCGACTCTTTAAGAGCTGTTCTTCGATCTGTCACTACAATATTATATGTGCTGAAGAATCGTTCTGCGTCTACGCTATTCGTTGGACTCCAAATGCTCTGTAATGCTGCTTTAGCATATGACGGAAAACTGCACTGTGTAGCAATTGTGTCTTGTGTCACACAGATATAGGTCATATGTTGCAAATTCTTTGACTCGATCACTCAAAATTTTTTTAGGGCGTCCCATTTTAGGGGATACTTTAAGTAACTTTATGTTACTATGAAAACTTTTTTGATAGACCATGTTCTTAATAAAAATTGACGGAATGAGCACTGATTGTCCTGTTTGACTAATTTATATTTTTAGAAAATAAGAATTAGCCGACTTTTATTCCTACTTAGATTTTTACCAATACAACAGACCGAAATGCAGATAACAACAGTCGGATTATTTATATTTCTCAAAGAATCAACATTGAAAAATATCAATTCCTTATCTTATCTTTATCTATTTAATGATGAACAATGAAAGTTCGTTCTGTTTCAACACGTGTTAGAAAAATAAACAACCTTTCAAAAATTATGTACAATAGAAAACTTTCCGTAAAATCTTTCCATGCCTTATTTACTACGTAACTACCTACTTATTTACGGGCGAGTTGGGCACCTGCAGGTATTTCGCGGAAATAAACAAAAACTCCATATTTCACATTTATCGCATTTATGTTCAAAATTTCGCCGAAATTCGCATCTATTTCGTAAAAACGAAAATTCCGTACCCCTAATTATAATAAAACAGTTGGTCCAGAATCATTATCTCGTTGACTTTTTCTTGTTTATCGTTGATAATTCTGCCGTTTGAACCTTCTGATAATCCATATATTTTCTCTATCTGCTCTTAAAGTGTGTTTATTATATTATTTCCTTTCTCATTTAATTTACACCGATCCAAACTAGTATAGCTCCATATAACAGTTCTAGTTCTGCAGTAACGAATCAATACTTTTATTTAGCACATTAATTTTTGTTTTGTCTTCGGGTCTATTAAATAATTTTCTTGCACTGTTTCTCGCAATTTTTAATTATCCATTTATTACTCTACTTGTCTTATTTTTTGAATATACGACTTGAATAAAGACTTTAATGTTTTGCCAGTCGTTATTGTTTAGTAGACCGGAATATTGAGATATTAATTCTTTACATTACATATTTGTCTTTCGGTGATTTTCTATAATTAATTTGAAGCTGGAAGTGTTAGGTTACACTGGTTTTTGATATTTGGTCCAGAGTTCCCTCTCAATTCTTTTGTCGGATTTCTCTTTAATATTATCGCAGCTGCATGCACTGGTACTAGGTTCTGAGTGCTCAGGTGACCTTTGAAGGACTCCCAATTACTCTATTTCGTCCACTTCTTCTGAGGTGGGTTCAGAAGTGGATATCAACTTCTATTCCATTATTCCATATCTATTTATATGCCATCTAATGATTTTACTTTAAATTTAGCTGCTTGATCTTCTTCATGAGTAATAAAATTTTTGTTATTTTTGCTATTTAGCAAACAGCATTAGAAAGTCTGTAAGCTTTTTTTATGAACTGCTGAAGTGCGTCCTATAAAAGTAGACATATTTTCATGAAAAACATGTTTTCATGAAAATTCTTTAATTTTATTCAATATGTTCAATACAGCGATTTTAACGGTTTTACAATTTTTTTATGTCGATGCCGTGCGCATAATACGATTCTGAAAGCTCTGAAAAATAGTTATTTTTTTCTTCAATTATCTCAGCTGATTTTTTTATTTACGAGTCATTTCTTCAGATTTGGGAACACTTAATAATCGGAGGGGGCCAAGTCAGGAGAGTAAGCCGCATGAGAAAGTAATTCGAACCCCAACTCGAATTTTTGCTACTGTCACAACGCTCTTGTGAGTCTATGTATTGTCTTAGGTCTTGAGAACACTTTAAAGAACACTTTTTTCTTCTGCTTATGGAGTCGTTTTTCATTCATCACATACCGGAACTCACCACATAAATTTTGAAGACCCTGACATCAAAACTGTATTAAATTATATGTGATCTAAGTAAGTTATAGAAAAAGTCAGAATAGATAGAGTAGAACACTTATAAAAAAATTTTAACAAGCAATTGGACATCGTAAGTTCTAATTTTTCACCCAAAGTGACTGGAAGTTGAACCGGCAGTCGATATTTGAACTCTTCGTGTAACTTTTTGTCAGTTGATATGACGGATGAATTTTGTTCACCGACAGACATGGACGAACAGACAGGCATGAAACCGGAAGTATGTATTTGTTCTGGTCTTTCTTAGTCGCGTTGAATAATAGTTTGTACTATTTCGACGAATTTAAAACAGTACTTTCGGTTGCAACTCTGGAACAGGCAGTCCGAGGTCAAACTTCTCACATGTAATATCATATTTTGGTTATAGGCTTTCATTTGACACCTTATTTGTCATTCTTTCTGTCCTACTAACAGAGGAGTTGTGTTTATTGACGGACAGACATGGATAATTCTAGGTTTTCACATTTAATGATAAAAACAATAATTATATAATTCAGTTAACCTGACTATGTCCTTGTGATAATGACTTCTTATCTAAAAGTGACAACGGCAATCATTCCATTCACTCACGGTAAAATATCGCAAAACCTCCAGATTTTAAAGAACCGCTTGGATTGACATGAAATTTGGCACACACGTAGCTAAAATGCCAAAGAAAAAAGTGAGATTATGCCGATATGTTCCCTTGTCCTGGATGTGACTTTCACCCCTTCTTGGGGGGTGAAAAAACATACGTTCAAAGTAAGTCCGGGAGTGGATAAACTGACTAATTCTAATTCTAAGCAAATTTTGTTCTATAAAAGTTTTAAACGGCTGAAAATGTTATAAGAATTTTTTGCTCTACATTGTGCTTTCTATCTATACCTTTAAGGAACGCACTATTTTCGGGGACACCCTGTATATGATCTGTAAGTTGCATTGGTTAAAAATGCTTATTTTTGAAAGGGGTTTTGTTGAAAGGGCTCGAACGAATCACTAGTCACCAGTATGTATATGCAAATTTTAAACAGCCATATCTTAACCAATTTTTGTCTTCCAGAAAATCAAAAAATCCCAAATATTTAAAAAAGCAAAACCTACATTTTTTACTCTTTAAGATATTTGGTATCACTAATAATTTTTAAGTTATTTTGAAAAAAGTCTTTTTTTTCAAAATTAAAGATTTAAAATTTACTTTAAAACCAAATTTTTTCACAAATAAGCACTTTGAACTGATGAAACTTACAAACACAAACAATAGATAAAGTTACTTGTGAAGTGGTAACGATTAATTCCATTTGGGCTGTTAATTAAAGGGAGACGATATGTTTAACCAAAAAAAAGAAACAACTGTATTTTGAGCGTAACTTGCTTACTCTTGCTGCTAGAAACTTTTGAAAAAAATAAAAATAAACGTTTTCTTAAACACTTTAAAAAAGTTGTAATAAGTTTTCCCAGAAAAGTGTTTCATTTTTTTATTTCACGTTAAAATATTCGATTTGGAATTTGACATATAAGAGCTTATTTTTCACTATAGTCTGTTTTTAAACCAAGAGGAGTAATTCAAATTTCCCGCTCCGTAAACCTTGTTTGTAATTGGTACAACCTCAGGCAATTTTACTCATATCAAATTTTGACAATAATGACATTTATAAATTTTAACACTATTGGCATTTCATAGGTTAGTTTATTTATTTTATCAGCGATTTTTGTATTTTCTGCGTTATTCCTTTTATTTTTATACTTTTAGTCAATATTACCGTCAAAGGCCGATATGATCAACCAAAAAAGAAGATGTATCTGAAGATATTTCTGGTGACTTTCTTGGGTGTGAATCTGTCTTTTTAGTTTACCTACTCCTCTTGGTTTTAAAACAAAGCTTAGCAATAACTCTGCTTCTACTGGGTCTACAGACCTGACACATATACCATTTTTTCACTTTTCTATAAGCTATATTTGCTATTTGCTAATTTTTTTTCAATAAAGTAGGTACCTACTTTTTGAGTTATTTGCGAAAAACCGTCTAAAAACGTGTTTTTTTTGTTGAAAAATGAACATATTCACTCGCAAATATCTCTAAAAGTATTGACTTAGTGAAAAAACTCTATAAAATAGAAGTTGCTTAGAATTAGTCAGTTTATCCAATTCCGGACTTATTTGAACGTATTTATTTTCATCCCCGATAACGGACGAAACTCACCTCCAGATCAAAAGCACATATCGGCACAATATCACTTTTTTTCTTTAACATATTAGCTATGCGTGTCCCAAATTTTATGGTAAACCAAGCGATTCTTCAAAATTCTGAACAAAAACCGTAAGTAAATTAAACGAAAATGTAAAAGGTACATTCCATGTCAAATCACTCAGGCAAAAAAATTTGGATCTCCGATTTGTCTGAAAATTGGTATATAGCTTCTGCGGGACATAAAAAGAAGATATTTAAGGTCAAACGATCTTCTTCTTCTTTTTTTCTCAAAATGTTATTTTATGCGATTTTACAGTGATTTGGTGTTTATTTAAACAAATTTGCATTTTCTGTCGTAAAGTATCAATGAAAAACATAATATTTTAATAGAAATGACTCAAAAATGTCATTATATGGCATTATAACAAGTTATTTTAAATCAAAACAAGTTTTTGATCAAATTTTATGGTGTAAAAAACGTTAAAATACCGTTTTTTACATTTTCCTCCATTCCCAAAATACATCATCATCGATTTGGCTAAAAATTTGCCCACAGATAGCTAAAAGATAGGACTTTAAGTGGTTAGAAGGATTTGAATTATATTACAATACCAAAAAAGTTACATGCAGTAATATCATACTCAAAAGTATATATTAGTCCAGTCGGGATAGCATTTGACCTTGAATGCCAAGCTGCACAAAAATTTATTTTTCTGATCTTTAGGGGAGTCAATAGTAGCCTAAATTTAAAATCGCGAATGAATTCCTCCGTTAGGTTAGCGGCCATCTTGATTTTAAAGGAGAACCTGTTTTGCTCAATATCTCCGCCATTTCTAACTTTTCGACAAAAATGGAAGGAACTGAAATTGTTCCAAATAAATCGTATTTACAATTATTACAATTTCTTTTTAACAATTTTTGTCGTGAGGTCGATATTTTCGAGTTAATTTTACTTACAGTAGACGCCTATATTTTTTACTATAATATTGCATGTAACATTTTGGGTATTGTAATATAATTCAAATACTTATGACCACTTAAAGTCCTATGTTTTGTCTATCTGTGGGCAAATCTTCAGCCAAATCGATTATGATGCATTTTGGGAATGGAGAAAAATGTAAAAAAAAAACGGTATTTTAACGTTTTCTACACTATAAAATTTGATCAAAAGCTTGTTTTGAATCAAAGTAACTTGTTATAATGCCGCATAATGACATTTTTGAGTCCGTTCTATTAAAATATTATGTTTTCCATTGATACTTTACGAGAGAAAATGGAAATTTATATAAATAAACACCAAATCACTGTAAAATCGAATAAAATAACATTTTGAGAAAAAAAGAAGAAGAAGATTTTTTGACCTTAAATATCTTATTTTTACGTCCCGCAGAAGCTATATACCAATTTTCAGACAAATCGGAGGTCCAAATTTTTTTTTGCTCCAAAATTGAGTGATTTGGAATGGAATGACCCAAAATTAATTTTTCAAACAAATATTTTAAGTCGTTATGAGAAAATTATAATTTAACAGATGAAATAAAATAAACACAATTCAACTCGTAAAATATTTGGACCCTTACCAGCCGAACCAGCCGAACAGGTAAAGAACCCACCTTTTATATAGTTTATAATATACCTTTTCTACCTGGCCTCAAACGATCGATATTTTTAACTCGTGGCAACGTGGATTGACGGCAAATAGACCGCAAATACACATTTTTATGTGGTGGAAGTCAAAATGGCTGTGAAGTGTAAAAATTTTGGTATATAATTTAAATTTTTAAAATCAAAAT
>NC_065449.1:129686734-129699234 GCF_917563875.1 Diabrotica virgifera virgifera
AAAAAATTTCAACACAGAAGCTGTCAGTGATAAAAAAATCTGCAATTTGTGTAGTGGTGTTTTGACCATTATCTTAAAAACTTTTGAGAAAAACTTAAAACTCCGTTTTTAGGTATCTATTTTTTCTTATGCAAAAATGGTTTTATTATGTTTTGTCTTAATGATTGGCGGATGTTTGCGAAATAGGGAACCAATATCTAAGTAGTAAAACCCTGAGGCTTTGGAGTTTAGATGTTTAGTATATCTAAGAATAAAAAAGGTATAAGAATAGCAAGTAAAAAAATATTTTTATATTTCAATTTAACAAGATACAAAAAAAATTCATTACATTATTTTATTTCACATGTATAAGGTGTTGAAATTTTTGATTTTATAACTGGAATTGACCTTTTTATGCCGGATTTAATTATGAACTCTTTAATTTCCTTGGAAGATGGATATATGCCATCTTGAATATAATTCGAAAAGTGTTGTCTTAAAAGGTTTACTTCTTGGCTAGTCCAAGTTTGCTTTTTAATCTTTCTTCTTTTTGGAGGCACATATGCATCACTTTCAGAATCTTCTATCTCTTGGTTTTGTGATGCTTGGGGTAGTATTTTATTTGGATAGTACTCATTGTCACTATCCGTTTCAAATTCTATACTTCTTTGATCCAGAACGTTATGTTTTGCTACAAACGCTTCACTTTCTTCAACTTCTTGCATACCTGAAGTACTTGGAACATTAATATTCTTAATTTTAAAATTTTTGTTTTCATTTTCTTACGGCGTTTCTAAAGCGTGGTGAAAATCTATTTCTTCAAGCGATTTTCCTTTATACTCTAAAGGGAAGGAATCCCTTTCCATTACTAGTAAAAATTTTGACACTTTTGCGGTTTGATAAATGTCAGCAGGTAATTCATACCATTCGTCATGCGTTTTTTCATCATGCCCCATAAACTTGGCAAATTGTTTGGTTTTATTTTTGGACATATTTAAAATATGTGCTACTGTTGCAATAAGCTTGCGTAATTTGTTGCTTGATATAGCTTCAGGGTTTGTTAATTTCATTTTGCTTGTCAATTTACGGATCGCAACACCCCCTTTACCCCATTTTAGCTTACTGCCTGGAATTGCAAACAAATAGTCATTATCGTCGGAAATGTATTTATGTCTATGTTTTATTAAAGTTTCTATGAAACCTTGCAACATTTTTGGAAGTAAGATAACAACTGCTCGAGAGCCTTTACCAGAACACACTATTCTTTTGTATCCTCTCGTAAGTGCCTTTTCTCCTTCAGTTAAAAACACTTCACACCAATTTTAATACTTCTCGGAATATTTTAACATCACTTACAAGTGGTGCGAGCTTTGGCTTTTCCCATTTTTTTCTTGAATATCTTTGTTAGCAAGAGAAGCAATTTCCAAACTCCAACGATTTTCCAGCAACGTTCTCAAATTATGTATATCCCTTTGCCAGTTCTTGCATTCGTCTTTTGTTGTACACGTAAATCCAGGTGCTTCTTTTAGTATTAAATGGAGTAGTTCATTGCAACATAGTTTTAGGTACGTACCCAAGTGCAGCGCGATACTAGGAGAACTGAATATTTTTTAGTACTATTATATCCACATAAAACTATTCCAGCACTTAGGATAGCGTCGAAATTTTTGGGTCTTAAAATATCCTTTAAAGCAATCTTATTATTATTTACAATCGTTCTATACTCAATAAGAAATCTAGAGATAGTTCGCATCCTACTGCTACATGCATAGTTTATACCCTCTCTCTTATGTTTTTTTAAGTCAGAATTTCCAAAATTAACAATTAGCAGATCTTTTTTTTGCTTCAAATGTTATATCATCTCCTTTCATTTTGTCGAAGACTTGTTCCTTAATATTTAATTTGCAGACAGCGTATCAATATCAATACTTAGTTAGTAGTAATAGCATTGCTATTACTGGTTGACATTTCGGTACCCATTGCTATTTACTAAATCATCCAACATATCATTTTCACTCTTATCACTGTCATGATAATTAAGTTCCAGAAGATTTTCTTCCGTATTGTCATCTCCTATGTCATCTGTAGATTTTCCTTTGTATTGGTCTGCTCCGCCTTTTTCCATAACCATCAACAGCTTGGAGATTTTAGCTGTTGGGTAAACATCATCTGGGAGGCCATAGGAACTTCGATGAACACAGGGTGTATGACCCAGAAAGGCTCTCTTCAAACATCAATGAAATATCGAATCAAATAAGTAATCTAATCAAAAGTCTATCTACCATACCAACGAAAAAAGAGGTATTGAAGAAAAATACATGTTATGCCACCTCAAGTACCCAAACTGAAGAGCCTCAACATTTCGAAGCAAGTCCAGAGCAAAAGTCAAAAATTACAGAAGATAAGTGTCACTTTGTAGTCATTAGTAACTTGAGCCCAATATACACCCCTATACAAGTGGTTCACTATATTATAGAGAAGCTAGGTATCAAGGAATATATAAGACGTTATACCCTCCTTAAAGACGCTGACACAACAACTGGTTCTTCATTCAAAATAGGTATAAAATCTAGAACATCTATTAACCTATTATTTAATAAGGGCATTTGGCCACCTGGTGTAAACATTAAATGGTCTATCGAATCTTCATATTTCGAACCAACGCTTTCATCTGAGTCACATAAGAATCCGAAGAATATCAGAAGTTCTATTAGAGTGGAAAATTCAAATAGCAGTTTATGCAACAACAAAGATGAAGTTCAGAGCACAAACATACATACAGACAAACAGGCCATCGAAATTTGCAAAACTAAGACTCCGTTCCATACCCATATTAATTTCATTAAGAAAGATACTCTAGAACCATCGACTAATCTGGATCCATTGACCCCACCAAGAGTTAGATTAACCAATAACTCTAATAGTCGATATCAACCTGCATTAGTATTTTATGATGGGTATAACAACACAAGTGTTAAACTGTTTCTGGCTTCCGAAGGACTTCCTACAAAGAGTGAAGATCTACGAAAAATTCTTCTAGATTTTAATGATGCTTATGGAATTGGTGCAGATGAGGTAGACGCTGATCTTAGGTCTTTTCTAACTTCGGAAAGAATTATTCACCTGCAAAAATCAAGGGAATGCCACCGAAACTACTATTCCGCTGCCTCTCCAAGATGAAATTTTTAAACATCACGACGTGTTCTGAGGGACTAGAATCCTCAAATAATTTTAGTGATAACAAATTTAGCATGGTTCTCGTTCTATAAGATATAAAACTGATGAATTATTTCTGTTTCTAGAGGAATTAGGGTTTCCACCGATAGTTGCGGTTACTGAGCACTGGCTTGAAGTCAACGAGCATTTTTTTGTAGAAAAATATTCCACTATTGCTAGGTATGACCGTCCAAGTTCAGCTCATGGAGGCACCCTAATTCTTTCTACAAATAATGATTTTTCTCTGGTAACAAAATATAACTTTCTATTAAGTGAAGCATTCTTTGAGTTTTCCTTAGTTTACAGTAAGAACCTTGATCTTTATATTATTTGCATTTATAGATCACCTGACTCTTCCGTGGAACTATTTTTTCAGAACCTGCTAAATTTGTTAGATGACCTGCCTCATAAAAGCAGAAAAATTATATGCGGTGACTCTAATATTAATTATGCTGCTACTTGTGCTACACAAATATCCTTGGTCAACATATTTGAATCATACGGTCTATCAATGCACATTGATTCTCCTAGAAGGATTACAAAAACTTCATCTACCATAATTGATTATATTGTCTCAGATTTCTCACCCCGTGATGTCTGCGCTACAACTGTTAATGCGGGACTATCTGATCATGAAGCGGTTTATACGAAGTTTAACATCTTTAGCAAGTCCTCCTCGAAAACTCGACGTTAAGCAGGATTTTTCCGGTCGGAAATTTCGTAAATTCCAAAATTTATGCTTAACCTCTGAGTGGCACTTTCCTTCTATGGACGTCGATTATAATTTCAGTGATTGTTGAATAAGGTTGTCTGTATCTTCAATAAAGCATTTCCTTTAATCACAATTAAGTCAAAACATCGCAAACCCTGGACTACCAAAGGTGTCCGCATATCAGCCAAAAATATGCGTTCACTACTCTACATCAAGAAATTTACTACCAACGTCTCTGTTACTGAATATATCATCAAGTACAGGGCAATCTACTTAAAACTTATAAAATCAGCTAAAAAATTGTACTATCAAAATCGTCTCAGAAGCTCTAAAAGTGTTGCAAAAGAAATTTGGTCCATAATAAACGATCTTCGAAATAAAACTCACACAGCTCAAACATTTTCCCTTCCAGACACAGAAAATCTAAATGAATACTTTGTTAATGTGAGTAAAAATATAACATCAACTATTGTGTCACAACAAGATCCCATTTCCTATCTCCCTAATTCAAGAAAGGTTTCGAATTCATTCTTTATAAGACCGGTTAATAAATCTGAACTGATCCAAACAATCAATAGTATCAAAAGCAAATCTTCCTGTAGTACCGATGGACTATCCATAAAAATTTTCTCAAATCTCCCAGACAGTCCTCATCTCTCTAATTAATAATTCTATTGAGAAAGGTAAATTTCCAGAGTGCCTAAAGACGGCCATCATTATTCCTCTTCATAAGGATGGTGAAAAGTCTAATGCCTGCAATTATAGACCTATTGCATTACTACCGGTACTCTCCAAAATTATTGAGAGACTCATAAAAGCCCGACTTATGTCCTTTCTCGTTGATAACAAGATTTTATCACAAAATCAGTTCGGCTTTTTAAATAACAAATGTACCATCGATGCCATGTTATCTGTACTACATGAGGTTTATCAAGCATTAAACAATAATCTGCACACTGCCACTGTTTTTTTGTGATTATGCCAAAGCTTTTGATTGTGTAAATCACGACATTTTGAAAAAAAAAACTAGATTTCTATGGAATTCGAGGTATTTCTTTGAACTGGTTTCAATCTTACTTGGATAATAGGAAACAACTGGTTAGAGCAAATGATATTGACTCTAGTCTCAAAAATGTTTTATGTGGGTTACCACAAGGTTCATTATTGGGTCCTCTACTTTTCCTTATCTTTAGTAATGACATCACTAGTTTAAAAATCGATGGAAAAGTTTTTCTTTTTGCTGACGATACCAGTATCACTTAGAGCAACTCAAATATCGCAACTCTTCATGCTACTATAACTTCTGATCTACTCACAATAAAATTCTGGTCCGATTCTAATTTACTCTCTTTTAACGTAGATTAGTAGCATTATCCTATAAAGGAACTCTTCAACACTTATCTCTTTATAAAGCCAGATCAGTATCGTTGATTCTGTAAAGTTTCTTGGTATTTTTTTAGATAGCAACTTTAAATGGTCCCTTCATATCGATGTGTTAAGCAAGAAACTATCCTCAGCTTGCTTTGCAATAAGATCTGTATCGAAGGAAATGAATTTAGCCTCTTCCAAAATAACATACTTTTCATTGTTCGAGTCCCATCTTCGATATGGTCTGCCTTTTTGGGGTTCTGGTACAGCTGCCCAATCCGATGTTGTTTTGAAATTACAAAAAAGAGCAATAAGATATCTGTTTGGCCTCAGAAGAACAACACATTGCAGAAGCTACTTCAAAGGTCACAGGATTCTAACACTACCTTCTTTATATATTTTAGAAACTGTTTGCTTAATTCGTAAACATCTACATGTCTTTCCAGCAAGACCTAGACATGACTATTCCACCAGAAATTCTACCTTTGACATCTATTTACCGATCCCGTCCAGTGAGTTAGAAAAGAAATCTATATTATATTCTGCAAAAAAAACTATACAACCATCTCCCTCTGCAACATCTTTCCCCAAGTTCCGTAAAATGACAAAAGCCTATTTATCTGAAAGACCATATTATTCAATAGCAGAGTTTCTTAACCAATAACTAAGAAATTACAGTATTCTTATGTATAAGTAGAATCTTAATCTATATTTGAGTGCCATATGCAGCAGCATAACTTAGTAAATTTCTTAAGGTAGATTACGCAATTTGCAATTTTTTTTTAATTTTGCAATATATTGTTAGGGTACTGATTTTTATTTCACTTTATTATGTTTAATTTATATTGACGATTTGTATAATTATAGTAAATTGTATTTATTATTGTTTTTATTTATGATTCTTTTAAGCTTTGTCTATAAAATTGTTAAATTGTTCATGACATCAAAGCATATTTCTATTCTATAACCTTGTTTTAGGCACTCATTTAAGATTCGCTTCCCACGATTCATATTGATAGTAACCTGTTTTTAAGAAAACTATTTTCTTAAAAATCCACGTACAATACGGATCTCAAGTATATCTATTAAAGTAAAAATAGATAACAGAGTTGCCACAATTCGGAAGCAATAATATGCGTGCTTTGTCAAATGTATACTTGGTATAGTATATAATCTTAGCGCCAAAACGGAAAATCGATGAACTAACAGAGACTCTAGTCTCAAAAATGTTGTATGTGGGGTACCACAAGGTTCAGTATTGGGTCCTCTACTTTTCCTTATCTTTATTAATGACATTACTAGCTTAAAAATCGATGGAAAAGTTTTTCTTTTTGCTGATGATACCAGTATCACTTGGAGCAACTCAAATATCGCAACTCTTCATGCTACTATAACTTCTGATCTACTTACAATAAAATCTTGGTCCGATTCAAATTTACTCTCTTTTAACGTAGATAAAACAGTAGCATTGTCCTATAAAGGAGCTCTTCAACCCTTACCTCTTCATAACAGCCAGATCAGTATCGTTGATTCTGTAAAGTTTCTTGGTATTTTTTTTAGATAGCAATCTGAAATGGTCCCTTCATATTGATGTGTTAAGCAAGAAACTATCCTCAGCTTGCTTTGCAATAAGATCTGTTTCGAAGGAAATGGATTTAGCCTCTTCCAAAATAACATATTTTTCTTTGTTCGAGTCACATCTTCGATATGGTCTCCCTTTTTGGGGTTCTGGTACGGCTGCCCAAACTGATGCTATTTTTAAATTACAAAAAAGAGCAATAAGATATCTGTTTGGCCTCAGAAGAACAACACATTGCAGAAGCTACTTCAAAGATCACAGGATTCTAACACTACCTTCTTTATATATTTTAGAAACTGTTTGCTTAATTCGTAAACATCTACATGTCTTTCCAGCAAGACCTAGACATGACTATTCCACCAGAAATTCTACCTTTGACATCTATTTACCGATCCCGTCCAGTGAGTTAGTAAAGAAATCTATATTATATTCTGCAAAAAAACTTTACAACCATCTCCCTCTACACCTTAAATCTGCAACATCTTTCCCCAAGTTCCGTAAAATGACTAAAGCCTATTTATCTGAAAGACCATATTATTCAACAGCAGAGTTTCTTAACCAATAACTAAGAAAGTACAGTATTCTTATTTATAAGTATAATCTTAATCTATATTTGAGTGTCATATGCAGCAGCTTCACTTAACTTAATAAATTTCTTAAGGTAGAATAAGCAATGTATGTAATTGGGATGTTATCAAACGCAACAATGATAGAATGATGTATATATATATATATATATATATATATATATATATATATATATATATATATATATATATATATATATATATATATATATATATATATATATATATTTACATCTGGGCACAAATTTGCGTCCGTTCAGAAAGCAAACATATTGCATCCCCCATAAGCAATGATCCTAGAGAAAAACTAACGAAGTATACTCTGTCTATAAAAAATTTGGTAATGTATACTGTATTTTTCTTTTTATTATTTTGAAAAAAAAATGTATTCAAATTTTTTATTTTCAGATTATTTTGCTTCTTTTTATATTACTATCTAATATGAGTCCACTTATATACATCTCGTATATATACATTACTATTTTACATCCACATATGAATATATATTTCATTTTGCTATTTACTTTACGTCCAACATTGTTGCCAAGTTAAAATGCATAAACAGTTTTAATCTACGACAGTAATAATTCAGTTATACAAAATATTTTAAATTCTTTTTAGTTTGATATTCGCAACACAAAATTATATGTATATCTACCTTATTTGTTCAATATTGACGGGGAATGGAGATAATGGCCTAACCTTTTTTTTTCATTTGAAAAAAACTGGACTCCGCGCTATGTACGAGTATGTTTATTTAAAACTTAATTTTTAACGTTCTCGTCAAGTTAATTAGCGAAATATACAGGGTGTCCAGAAACTCTACCGACAAACGAAGACAGGAGATTCCTCAGATAATTTTAAGACATTTTAGCCCAATTCATCTAGTCCGAAAATGCTTCCTAAGGGAGCTAGATCTCTTTTAAGATAGCGTCTTGTAATTAGTTTTTCTTAAATACCTCCAGAACGCTTCTATTTAGAAAAACAAAAAATCGGTACGCGTATTTATCTTCCAGAGGTAAATCGATTCCATCTATTGCGAATTTATAGTACCGGTCATAGGCGTCTGTTTTGGTTAGGGCAACGGTTATTTTATCGCATAA
Organism: Diabrotica virgifera virgifera; assembly: GCF_917563875.1. Lineage (NCBI taxonomy): Eukaryota > Metazoa > Arthropoda > Insecta > Coleoptera > Chrysomelidae > Diabrotica > Diabrotica virgifera. Next base: position 129,695,279 of record NC_065449.1, read on the forward strand.
CTTTTTTGTCTTGAACTTTTAAGCATTTTTGACACTGGATTATTAAATTGTGTGGTATTCTAGTACTAAAAGGTACTCTTGCTTTAAGGCGGTAGAACACACCGTTTTCTAAAAAAATCGATTGCAAAATTTTTCGTTTTGTGAATTTCCAAAAAAAAAAATAAATAAACATTTAAAAAAAAACAAAACTGGTACGTTTATTTATATTTCAGAGACGAATCGATTTCATCAATTGCGAATTTTTAGTACCGGTCATATGCGTCCGTATGGGTAGGTCAATGGTTATTTTATCGCATAACTTGTCTTTAATTTTTAAGCATTTTTTACTTTAGATTATTAAATTATGAGGTATTCTAGTACTAAAAGGTACTGTTGCTTTAAGTTGGTAAAATACACTGGTTTTTTATTTTTTTCAATTTCTTTTCAAATTTAAAAAACGAAAAATTTTCAAATCTATTTTTCTAGAAAACTGTGTGCCCTACCGACTTAAATCAAGAGTACATTTTAGTACTAAAATACAACACAATTTAGTAATTCAGTATCAAAAATGCTTAAAAGTTATGTGATAAAATAACCGTTGCCCTACCCAAAACGGACGGCTATGACCGGTACTAGAAATTCGCAATAGATGAAATCGATGTATCTCTGGAAGATAAATATTCGTACCAATTTTTGTTTTTCTAAACAGAATCGTTCTGGAGGTATTTAAGAAAACCTATTTACAAGACGCCATCTTCAAAGAGCTCTAGCTCCCTTAGGAAGCATTTTCGGACTAGATGAATTGGGTTAAATGTCTTAAAATTATCTGAGGAATCTCCTGTCTTCGTTTGTCGGTAGAGTTTCTGGACACCCTGTATATTAAAAAAAATTATTATGTTCTCCCAAAAAATTTAGACAAAGCTGTAACTTCATAATACTATTACAAATAACTTAACGTGAAGTAAAACACTCCCTGGTGTAGTTGGTATAATATTTTATAAAAAATTAAAATTTTTAAAAATTGAAAACGTCATTTGACATACAAAACGTGGTTCAATGCAAACCTAATAACAAAAAATATGTTAACGTAAAGCAGTAGAGTAGTAGAGCATCATGCTGCTGGAAGTAATCCATTGGCATCCACTTTAAGCCAAACTATTTTATAATTTTTGCTATGTAGTTGGAACATATAACTTTACCAGTGTTTGGCATTGTGGCTATTTTGCAAGGACAATGAGTTCACTGATGATGTACTGATAAGTACGAAAACGTTTTGAACGTAATCCTCTTGGATTCTTAAAAATTTTAATTTTTTATTAAAATATTATACCAACTACACCAGGGAGTAAAGTTATTTAACTAGATAGTATACAGCCAACCTTCGGGAATTATCCCGTTTTATTTTCTATTACAAATAATTTTTTAAACAATAAATATAGTAAATAAGATTTCATGGTTGCAAATTTTTAAAGTGAATACTTCTTATCGTTCGGTATGGAATATTGGCGGGTGTAAAATCGTATTGGGCGTCATTCAAAAATGGTGGCGCGAGTGGTAAGCTTGTAGTATACCGTAACATATCTATAAAATTGTTAATTTTAATAGTAAACTACAGAATGAAAAGTACAGATCCTGAACTTTCTATTGTTTGACTTATTTCAAGTATATCCCGAATTTTATATAATTGACTGGGTTTGGAGTGGTTTCAGCCCTAGAGGTGTGATTTATTCTGTTTTTCCAAAAAATAAAGTGCGACACCTGTTTTTATGGTAAAACTAAATATAGATTCCAAATTTTCTATGGTTGGCTAGCTTTGGAGTGGTTTCAACCCTGAAGCGGTGATTTGTTCAATTTTTTCAAAAAGCGTAGTGCGACACAAATTTTTATGGTAAAACTCAGTATAGATTCCGAATTTTATATCATTGGTTTGGTTCGGGATAGTTTCAACGCTTTGGGGTTGAGTGTTCAGTTTCTTCAAAAAATATAGTGCGACACATGTTATATGTATCATAAATAGCGTGACCAACTCCAATTCAGTCAAAGTCGGGACAAGGCTGGAAAAAATTCCTGAAATCCAGGACCTTGCAATGAAAATCGGGCCATCAGGACCTTGCAATGAAAATCGGGCCATTTTTTATAGTGTGAACGAAATCAAGAAGTTTGTTTACTTAAAATGGTTGACAAAACCGAAAAAAAAACACTTATCAGCAATCATTACCTCATTGCATGCGGCATGCCTCGGACTTTTTGAATCGTCTTTTCAGAAGATGATAATTAAAATACAGAAACGAAAAAAGTCCACAGTTTGAGTTTCGTCGAACTATAATACCACAATAGAGAAGAAGTTTGTCTCACCAATTCAATTTGACGTAAATTCTTAGAAGAATAACATGTTCAAAATTTTAAAATAGAATTTTACAAAACAGAAATTCGGATGGCCCGGAGGCCTTGTCGGAGATGCCTTGACACGACTTCGTAATTCGAGCTATGTCCCGGATTTTTCGGACTAGTTGGTCACACTAATCATAAAACTAAGTATAGATTCCGAATTTTATATCATTGGTTGGGTTCAGGGTAATTTCAACCGTTTGGGGTTAATTTGGTCTGGTTGGCTAGCTTTGGAGTAGTTTCAGCCCTAAAGGGGTGGCTTATTCTGTTTTTCCAAATAATAAAGTGCGCCATGTATTTTTATGGTAAAACTAAATATACAATTTTCTATGGTACGCTGGCTTTGAGGTGGTTTTAACCTGTAGCGGTCATTTGTTTAATTTATTCAAATAATATAGTGCGACACACATTTTTATGGTAAAACAGAGTATAATTCCAAATTTTATATTATTGGTTTGGTTCGGGATAGTTTCAACTCTTTGGGGTTGATGTGTTCAGTTTTTTCAAAAAATAAAGTGCGACGCATGGTTAGCAAACTAAGTATACATTCCGAATTTTATATCATTGATTGGGTTCAGGGTACTTTCAACCGTTTGGTATTGATTTGGTCTGTTTGGCTGGCTTTGGAGTCGTTTCAGCCCTAGAGGGGTGATTTATTCTGTTTTTCCAAATAATAAAGTGCATCATATGTTATTATGGTCAAATTAAATATAAAATTTTCTTTGATATACTGGCTTTGAGGTGGTTTCAACCTGTAGCGGTCATTTGTTTAATTTATTCAAAGAATATAGTGCGACACATATTTTTAAGATAAAACCCAGTGTAGATTCCGAATTTTATATCATTAGTTGGGTTCGGGGTGGTTTCATCTGTTTGGGAGTTGATTTGGTCTGTTTGGCTGGCTTTGCAGTGGTTTCAGACCTAGAGGGGTAGTTTCAACCCATTTGGCTTGATTTGTTCAGTTTTTCAAAAAATATAGTGCGACACACGTTTTTATGGTAAAACTAAGCATATATTCCGAATTTGATAATATTGGTTAGGTTCGGAGTGGTTTCAACCGTTGCGTTAGTGTTAATTTGTTCAGTTTTTTTAAAAAATATAGTGCGACACGTTCTGATGGTAAAACTGAGTAAATATTACGAATTTTATGTCATTGGTTGGGTTCGGGGTGGTTTCAACTGTTTGGGAGTTGATTTGATCAGTTTTTCCAAAAAATATAGTGCGACACATGTTTTTATGGTAAAACTAAGGATAGACTCCGAATTTGATAATATTGGTTACATTCGGAGTGGTTTCAACCGTTGGTGTTAATTTGTTAAGCTTTTTAAAAAAAATATAGTGCGACACGTTTTTATGGTAAAACAGTAAATATTACGAATTTTATATCATTGGTTGGGTTCGGGGTGGTTTCAACTGTTTGGAAGTTGATTTGACCAGTTTTTCCAAAAAATATAGTGCGACACATGTTTTTATGGTAAAACTAAGGATATATTCCGAATTTGATAATATTGGTTAGGTTCGGAGTGGTTTCAACCGTTGGAGTTAATTTGTTAAGCTTTTTAAAAAATATAGAGAGACACGTTCTTATG